>NW_028166494.1:514683-542183 GCF_964263955.1 Coregonus lavaretus | reverse complement strand
GGGATAGAGATAAACTTGAGGAACAGATAGACCTGTATTGTTTCAATTTCTCTTTACTTCTGAGTAACCTGGTCACACGGCATAAGACAAAGAGCCTCTGAAAAGTGACCACAGTGTTTCAGCCCATCCTGTTTCTTCTCATATCTTCCAAGGGCAAAGCAGTGGGGAGATAGAAGATAACGGAGGCTAGCTTGGTAGAGAAAGGAGTAACGGAACAGCCGTTAGCACTTGTTTGTGTGCTATAACCTCACACACCCAATACACCTGGCCACAAGAAGAAAACAAGATAGCTTTTAATGCCCTGATCTGCCAGGGAGGAGTGGAACCAACCATGACTAAGCAGTTTTGTGTTTCTATATTTACCCCTTGAGTTTCTGTATTATTTGGGCTCTCACTCCGTTCACTTTGTGTGTTGTGTGACCAGCTCACTTATTGCAATACGTTTTTAATAAAAGTAATACCTTGATTGATTATTGACTTTGCCTCTCCTCATTATTGATTAAAGGGAGAATTTCCATTACACTGTTCCGCCCCCTCTCAACCACTATGTCATGTCTGTTCCGCCCCTCTCTCAACCACTATGTTATGTCTGTTCCGCCCCCTCTCAACCACTATGTCATGTCTGTTCCGCCCCTCTCTCAACCACTATGTCATGTCTGTTCCGCCCCTCTCTCAACCACTATGTCATATCTGTTCCGCCCCTCTCTCAACCACTATGTCATGTCTGTTCTGCCCCTCTCTCAACCACTATGTCACGTCTGTTCCACCCCCTCTCAACCACTATGTCATGTCTGTTCCGCCCCTCTCTCAACCAATATGTCATGTCTGTTCCGCCCCTCTCTCAACCACTATGTCACGTCTGTTCCACCCCCTCTCAACCACTATGTCATGTCTGTTCCGCCCCTCTCTCAACCACTATGTCATGTCTGTTCCGCCTCTCTCTCAACCACTATGTCACATCTGTTCCACCCCCTCTCAACCACTATGTCATGTCTGTTCCGCCCCTCTCTCAACCACTATGTCATGTCTGTTCCGCCCCTCTCTCAACCACTATGTCACGTCTGTTCCGCCCCTCTCTCAACCACTATGTCATGTCTGTTCCGCCCCTCTATCAACCACTATGTCACGTCTGTTCCGCCCCTCTCTCAACCACTATGTCATGTCTTTTCCGCCCCTCTCTCAACAACTATGTCACGTCTGTTCCTCCCCTCTCTCAACCACTATGTCACGTCTGTTCCGCCCCTCTCTCAACCACTATGTCACGTCTGTTCCGCCTCTCTCTCAACCACTATGTCATGACTGTTCCTCCATCATTAGGTATATTTTGTGCTCTCCTTCCTTCCTTTGCTTCTCTATCCCTCCTTTTTTCTTCATCCTCATTTCCTTGTCACCGATGTCATGTTACAGTGGGTGGAGATGTACGTGTGCTCGTGTGTGTGTGTGTGCATGCATGCGTCTACGTGAGTGTGTGTAAGCTGTATGTGTACCTATGTATCTGCCCCTCAGTGTGTTTGTCTGTATATATGTCTTGGGCAAGACTGTTAATTTCCCTCTGAGGGACAGGACGTCATGACGGGAGTCACATATCCCCAACTCTGATTCAGACAGGATGATGTTTCACTGTCCGTTTAGTGAACAGAGATTATAGTGACGCCGCAGGCAGTAGTCTTTTTCATTTCAAGTAATATCCTTGTTCTGCTTTTCTAAACACAAGGATGAACAGTGAGAAAATGACAAGGCTTTGCCCCCTGTCTTTTCTCTTTCTCTGTGCTCCCTCTTTTTGCTCGCTCCTCTCTTCAAGCTCTCCCTCTTTCCCTCTTTTTTGCTGTCTCTCCTCTCTTCACGCTCTCTCTCTCAATAAATATTCAGTATTTAATATTTTGGCTTCTGTGAATAAGAGAAAAGAAAATAAACTTCTCATTTTCTTCAGGCACAATGCTCCAGCCATCCAAGCCATCACTACAGCCTATTACAAAGCAGCTTGACATTTCACTTGAAAGTGGATGGCTTTGATGGCTCTGTCTCTGTCTGAAGAGGCTGTTTCTGTTGCCCAACTCACTGCCCTGAAAACCCTTAGACAAGTGATCATTGTCCCTCTATCATCTTCAATGTCACGTGGTGCAGGCTGTTGGAGTTTGTCCCTCTATCATCTTCAGCCCTTGAACTATTCTATTTTTCTTCTCATTTGAAGATATATATATCCACTGATACAAATAGCTATTACAATATATATTATCATTGTGATCTTGAGAGGCTATGAATAACAAGATATAAAGAGATGAAGAGATATGGCTGTTTAGATAACACAATTAAGTTCTTGATTAAAGAATGTGACTGCTTTTTCAGATTGTTATGTTAAGCATATGAAACATGGCCTGCATTCAAGAAGTGTTTCAAAGTAGGTACTGATCTACGATCAGTTTTGCCTTTAAGATGAAAATCAATGGACGGGGTGGACCTGATCTGCACTCCTACTATGTGACACTTTATGAATATTTTCATTAACTTATTGACCTGAGCAGAACCATTGTTTCGCTTTAAAACCACATTGACCAACTCTGGTCCTGGAGTGCTACTGCGTGTGCATGCTTCAGTGGAGGCTGCTGAGGGGAGGGCGGCTCATAATAATGAATGGAATGGAATCAATGGAATGGTATCAACCACATCAAAGACGTGGTTTCCGTGTGAGAAGCCTCCACTGGCTTGCTCTCACTTCAGCCCCTCTGAAGTGGGAGGGCGGCAGGTAACCTAGTGGTTAAGAGCCAGTAACCATTGGGCCAGTAACCAAAAGCTCTCTGTTTGGAATCCCTGACCGGCAAGGTAGAAAAATCTGCTGTTCTGCCCGTGAGCAAGGCAGTTAACCCCCAACAACTGCTCTCTGGGCGCTGTGGATGTTGATTAAGGCAGCCCGTCGCACCACTCTGATTCAGAGGGGTTGGGTTAAACGTGGAAGACACATTTCGGTTGAACACATTCAGTTGTTCAACTGACTAGGTATCTCCCCTGTCTATCACACCTGCTTCAGCTAATCATGGCAATCAGCTACTGAATTATATACAGAAAGGTACTGTCACTGTTTTCCAACAAATAAGCAAACATTTCCAGCAAAACCAAAATATAACTCTTGATCAGCTGGGCTTTATATTTGTCATAATTCATCTGGAGAGAAATGGTGCTTGTTTAGATTGAAAAGCTGTGCTGCCGTGACAATTAGTGCTGGATCTGGGTGGTTTACTTTATGTGTTTAACAAATTGTTAATGAGCTTGCTGGCAGGCAGACATGATTATTCAACAGCAGGAGAATCAGCCTCTAATTTGGGCTGCAGACGCAGAAATCAATGAGGGAGAGAGAGAGAAAAGAGAAGAGAGAGAACAATAACCAATGACTCAAAAGTGTTTGGAGGGGAGGATGAGAGATGAGTGAGAAGAGGGAATGAGAGAGATGGAGGGTTTGGGCAGAGTTGTCACAGGAAAATGACAATAACACAAAGGGGAAGAGAGATTGAGAAATTAGAACTTTGGAGCTATTGTGTATCAGTGTACCATACATACTTTGGATGCTATTTTAGTTTGATGTCATGCGTCTGTGAGTCGTAGCTTATATTGAAATAAAATAAAATAAAATTGTATTTGTCACATGTGCCGAATACAACAGGGGTATACTTTACCTTGAAATGCTTACTTACAAGCCCTTTCCTAACAATGCAGAGTTAAAAAGTAAGAAAAATGAGCTACATTAAAAAAGGAAATAGTAACACAATAAAATAACAATAACGAGTCTATATACTGTACAATGAGTACCGGTACTGAGTCAATGTGCAGGGGTACATATGGATAGGTGTAAAAGTGACTAGGCAATCAGGATAGATGATAAACAGAGTAGCAGCAGTGTAGCCTAGCGGTTAAGAGCGTTGGGCTAGTAACCGAAAGGTTGCTGGTTCAAACCCCTAAGATGACTACATGAAAAAACTGTCAATGTGCCCTTGAGCAAGGCAATTAACCCAAATACCCTCCTCAAGACTGTGTTTGGACCGTGATGTGGATACTGAGGAACTTGCTGCTCCCGTACTGCACTGCCGATGTTAATGGAGGTGTGCTCGGCCCTGCAGTCCAAGATCAGCTTCTTCGTTTTACTGAGGGAGAGGTTGTTATCCTGGCAACACACTGCCAGGTCTCTGACCTCCTCCCTGTAGGCTGTCTCATCGTCATTGGTGATCAGGCCTACCACCGTCGCGTCATCTGCAAACTTAATGATGGTGTTGGAGTAATGCGCTGCCACGCAGTCGTCGGTGAATAGGGAGTACAGGAGGGGAATAAGTGTGCACCCCTGAGGGGCCTTCGTGTTGAGGGTCAGTGTGGTGGATGTGTTGTTGCCTACCCTAAGCACCTGGGGGCGGCCTCCCTAGGAGATGTTTCTGTGTGTGGCGTTACTCTGCAGATTTAGATGTGTGTTCAGTGTTATTTAGCGGTGTGTCGAGCTAAAAGGTCAGGCTGTAATCACAGGTATAAACATCAGTCTGCCCCGGCCCGGCCCAGCTCCCACCCAGTATACAAAGCTGCACATCACCAGGAACAAAATGTCAGCCAGATTTGGAGTGCTGATTGCCATTATAAGGCCAGACTCAGCCCTGAATGAGATGACAAGGGTCCCTTTCTTCCCTTAGCTCCCTCCCAGAGACAAGGTCAAACACACCAAACAAACAGACCGGAGAATGCAGTTTTTGTATGGAGGAATGTTTGACTGGAGTGTGTGTCTGTGTGTGTGTCTGTGTCTGTGTCTGTGTGTGTGTGTGTCTGTGTGTGTGTGTGTGTGTGTGTCTGTGTGTGTCTGTGTGTGTGTCTGTGTGTGTCTGTGTGTGCATGTATTATATTTCAAAAACTAAAAGCATTGTATTTGGGACAAATAATTTACTAAACCCTAAACCTCAACTAAGTCTTGCAATGAATAATGTGGAAATTGAGCAAGTTGAGGAGACTAAATTGCTTGGAGTAACCCTGGATTGTAAACTGTCATGGTCAAAACATATTGATACAACAGTAGCTAGGATGGGGAGAAGTCTGTCTATAATAGAGCGCTGCTCTGCATTCTTAACAGAACTATCAACAAGGCAGGTCCTACAGGCCCTAGTTTTGTTGCACCTGGACTACTGTTCAGTCGTGTGGTCAGGTGCCACAAAGAGGGACTTAGGAAAATTGCAATTGGCTCAGAACAAGGCAGCATGGCTGGTCCTTGGATGTACACAGAGAGCTAACATTAATAATATGCATGTCAATCTCTCCTGGCTCAAAGTGGAGGAGAGATTGACTTCATCACTACTTGTATTAGTGAGAAGTATTGACATGTTGAATGAAACGACACCCATGCATACCCCACAAGACATGCCACCAGAGGTCTCTTCACAGTCCCCAAGTCAAGAACAGACTATGGGAGGCGCACAGTTCTACATATAGCCATGACTACATGGAAGTCTATTCCTCATCAAGTAACTCATGCCAGCAGTAAAATTAGATTTAACAAACAGATACAAATGCACCCTATGGAAAAGCGGGGACGGTGAAGCAACACAAACATGCATACAAACACACGATAACATACGCACTATACACACATGTACACATGGATTTTGTGTTATAGATATGTGGTAGTAGAGTAGAGGCCTGAGGGCACACACTTAATATGTTGTGAAATCTGTTATGAATGTATTGTAATGTTTTTAAAACGTATAACTGCCTTACTTTTGCTGGACCACAGGAAGAGTAGCTGCTGCCTTGGTAGGAACTAATGGGGATCCATAATACATACAGATACAAATACAAATGTGTCATGTATGTCTGTATGTTTACTTTATGCAGTATGCATTTAAACTTTTTCCAGTTTTCAACTAGGGGAACATAATAGTCTTTACGTAAAGGCTCAGCTCAGAAAATGAATAAATAAATCTAAAAATACTTCTTAGCACCAAATACTTCACCTCTACATTTAGAGGTAAAAAGTGTAAATGCCTGATAAAAAATAATCCCATAAAAATGTACTTTCAAAAAGCTGTGTGGAAGAGTACTCTTCTTAGAAGAGGGAGCTGTTGTTAAGAGCGTTGTGCCAGTAACCGAAAGGTTGCTGGTTCTAATCCCTGAGCCGACTAGGTAGGTGAAAAATCTGTCGATGTGTCCTTGAGCAAGGCACTTAACCCTAATTGCTCCTGTAAGTCGCTCTGGATAATAAAACAATTAATAAAAATGTGTTTGTGTGTGTGAGAGACTGTTATCTTTCTTCATATACCAACCGTTATAGGTCTGTGTGGGCGGGTAGGTTGTACATTCCAGTCTGTACACTATAAAAGCCAACATTTTCTCCAAGCCGTTGTTTGACTGGTCTTCCTATATTGCTGTTGAATAGAGTGTAGCACAGAGAAGGCCAGGTGTGTAGCCTGGACCACCAGGCACAGTGGAGACCAGGGAGAGACACACAGACACAGTGGAGACCAGGGAGGGACACACAGACACAGTGCAGACCAGGGAGAGACACACAGACACAGAGGAGACCAGGGAGAGACACACAGACACAGTGGAGACCAGGGAGGGACACACAGACACAGTGCAGACCAGGGAGAGACACACAGACACAGAGGAGACCAGGGATAGACACACAGACACAGTGCAGACCAGGGAGAGACACACAGACACAGTGCAGACCAGGGAGAGACACACAGACACAGAGGAGACCAGGGAGAGACACACAGACACAGTGCAGACCAGGGAGAGACACACAGACACAGTGCAGACCAGGGAGAGACACACAGACACAGAGGAGACCAGGGAGAGACACACAGACACAGTTCAGACCAGGGAGAGACACACAGACACAGTGGAGACCAGGGAGGGACACACAGACACAGTGCAGACCAGGGAGAGACACACAGACACAGTGCAGACCAGGGAGAGACACACAGACACAGAGGAGACCAGGGAGAGACACACAGACACAGTGCAGACCAGGGAGAGACACACAGACACAGTGCAGACCAGGGAGAGACACACAGACACAGCGCAGACCAGGGAGAGACACACAGACACAGTGGAGACCAGGGAGAGACACACAGACACATTGCAGACCAGGGAGAGACACACAGACACAGTGCAGACCAGGGAGAGACACACAGACACAAAGTTAATGGCCACAACAGCAGGTCATTAACTAACCCCTCTGGCCTCTGTGTTTGTGGTTGTGTGTGTATGTGTGTATTTGTGTGTGTGTGTGTGTGTGTGTGCGTGTGTGTGTATGTGTGTGTGTGTGTGTGTTCATGTTCTGTGTAAATGGCCATGCATGGTAAATCAAAAATTGTAATGTGTATTTGAGTAAATGTGTGTACGCACGCATCCGTGTTTATGCTTGTGGGTGCACATACCGCCTTACCCAGAGCCGCCTCTACCTAAACGCAGACTACCCGAACACTAGGAGGCCCCCGACCAAGAAAAAAGTCTAGCCAGCTATCTAAACCTTGTAGTAATTATGGCCCACTTACTGACCAAGGCACTTGCCCAGGGGCCCTGACTTACTGACCAAGGCACTTGCCCAGGGGCCCTCACTTACTGACCAAGGCACATGCCCAGGGGCCCTGACTTACTAACCGAGGCACATGCCCAGGGGCCCTGACTTACTGACCAAGGCACTTGCCCAGGGGCCCTGACTTACTGACCAAGGCACATTCCCAGGGGCCCTGATTACTAAGCAAGGCACTTGCCCAGGGGCCCTGACATGCAGGCACCCGCTATTGATTTTGTTAGTCACTTTCACTCAGATATCATTTTAACATAAGTCATGCCAAAATGTGTAGAACTGCATGAAATTAGTTTTAAAACTGCAAACTTTTCTCTCTGCCCCATGGACAAATGTGTAGAATTGCAGAAAATGTGCTTTAAAACAGCAACAATCTCTTTTACGGCCCCCAAAACAATAGAGGTGCTTCTGGCCTTACCATATCAATATGTTCATTTCCCTTTAACCCTTTACACTCGTGGGAATTGGCCTATATGGATAGGGCTACATTGAAATGTTTCTTACAGAATAAATATGAAATGCATAACCATGGTAGCAATTGAAAGGGAACAGTTTGGAGATTATGGGAGAATTATTACACCAAAGGTAAGGACACAACAGTTCACCTGACACAAGATCCAAACATTACAGTGTTGATGTTATGTGCATTTAACATGTGTTAATAATGATATTTGAAAATAC
Organism: Coregonus lavaretus; assembly: GCF_964263955.1. Lineage (NCBI taxonomy): Eukaryota > Metazoa > Chordata > Actinopteri > Salmoniformes > Salmonidae > Coregonus > Coregonus lavaretus. The sequence continues at coordinate 533,947 of NW_028166494.1, read as the reverse complement.
TCTGGATACATTCAGAAACATGAGAAGAATATTCCTGGAAAATGTGGGATAGGTGCAACATAAGACAACAAAAATTACAATGGTTTAAGTGAGAGGACTAACTGGTATCTCTAAGTGGCCACACACCTCTCCAAAGTGTGCACAGTTCCTAAGTAATTGTAATGCATTTTTAAGACTCGAAGAAGATTCTTCAACTATAAGGTGTTTTTTTTTTAGCTCTCCTAGCTGTGCTGTTGAGGAAGTATATATTATATTATAGTCATTTAGCAGATGCTCTTATCCAGAGCGACTTACAGTTAGTGAGTGCATACATTTTTTTTTTTCATACTGGTCCCCCGTGGGAATCGAACCCACAACCCTGGCGTTGCAAGCGCCATGCTCTACCAACTGAGCTACATGGGAAGTAGAGCAAGCACACTTGTAGTTGTTTTGTTTGGAACACAACCCTGCCTCCCTGCCATCACACAATTGCTGTTGTTGTTTACGCAATCCAAAAACGGTCCATTATAAATCGCAATCTGGGTCAGGTGGGCATCATTTGAAAGCTAACATGACTTGCTAAGTTATAAAATACGATATTACAGTGTTAGGTTTTCACAATGTAATTCAGGGAAACTGATCCTCCATGTGCTGCGGCGGAATTTCCTCACAATAAACAAACATGGGCTCATTCTGTTCAGAACAACACAGGATATGACGCCATGTCATCTTGTAACTGTACATCAAACATAGTGATCAGAAACGTTGACACTGTATATGACATGAGTTTTATGATGTGGAAATGTGAAGTGCACATTTGGACTCATGGGTGTTTGACTTGCTAGTATGACATCAAAGCGGTATTTATTATAATCCTCAATGTCTCATCTTTCAAAATACATAGAGTCCTCTTAATTTACAGCATTTTCCTCATTCAGACAACAAAACATTTGCAAAAGTTGCCCAATTAGCGGGAGGGATGGGGGCAACTTCTTGTTGCATCCAGTGCTCAAGTTCGGAACGTCTGTCAGTCAAAACCCATACAGCACTGTGAAGCACAGAACCTGAGCTATGACTTTATTTACAGCATCTTACTGTACAGCGGTCTAAGGCACTGCATCTTAGTGCTAGAGGCGTCACCACAGACCCTGGTTCAATTCCAGGCTGTATCACAATCCGGCCGTGATTGGGAGTCCCATACGGCAGCACACAATTGACCCAGCGTCGTCCGGGTTTGGCTGGGGTAGGCCGTCATTGTAAATAAGAATTTGTTCTTAACTGACTTGCCTAGTTAAATAAAGCTTAAATGAAAAATGTAATAAAAAATACAGCCACTGTATTCCAATTAAGGTGTTTATTAGTGCCCCCATCTGCCATGTTCAACCCGTACACAGGTACGAGTGTAAAGGGTTAACAAAGATGCCTCCGCCGCCTTTCAGTATATTGACACTTCTGCCACTTCCATGTTCAACTAAAGGAGGAAACATGTGAAGTGAATAGAAGAAGTATGCAATGTGCTTTGCTGATGCGTTTGTTCACACTGCGTCTAGCGGATGCATGGGTTTTGTAACTGTAACCATCTATCTTATAAACAATGCATCTTTGTTGTGCCATCCATCTCACACTGCACACCTGACTGAACTCCTTTCACAGCGCTGGCAAACAAAACGCTTGACAATGATGGAGCCAATTTTTACCCTTGCATAAGATATCTACCACCGTCCACAACGCATTATATCACCACAAAGAGAGAAAGAGAGAGAGAGAGAGAGAGAGAGAGAGAGGAGCACAAAGAACAAACAATGTGTCAAATGATCTAGTGGTTCTGCCCTTGCTAGATACTGTAGTCATGGACAAAATCTGTTGCTAAAAACATTAGTGTGAATAGGTAGGATGGAGGGGGGGGGAGAGAGATTGGAAGAGGAGAGGAGAGGTAGATTATTTGAAGAGATGATGGGAAGGTAGTGTCCATGCTGTATGCAGTGTGTTAGATGGAAGTAGGAGCTGTGCCTAAGAGATGAGTGGGGGCATGTGGAACATATAGAGGAGGTTGTTAGGAGGAGATTGGAGAGCTGTGTAGATTGGAGAGCTGTGTAGATTGGAGAGCTGTGTAGATTGGAGAGCTGTGTAGATTGGAGAGCTGTGTAGATTGGAGAGCTGTGTAGATTGGAGAGCTGTGGAGATTGGAGAGCTGTGGAGATTGGAGAGCTGTGTAGATTGAGACCCTGAGTGTGTGGTGTGAACGATGCTCCATCTGTCATCTGTATCAATATGCCAGGGTCAAGTTCAGCAGGCATGACGTCTTAAAACGGCAATGAAATGGGGAGATACAACCTGATCTTGACCAATAAGAATGCTCATTTAAATGTTTTGTTGTAAAATGTTTTGTTAAAATGTTCCCCACTGAACATGACCCTTGGCTAAAAGGTAATATACACTGCTCAAAAAAATAAAGGGAACACTTAAACAACACATCCTAGATCTGAATGAATGAAATAATCTTATTAAATACTTTTTTCTTTACATAGTTGAATGTGCTGACAATAAAATCACACAAAAATTATCAATGGAAATCAAATGTATCAACCCATGGAGGTCTGGATTTGGAGTCACCTCAAAATTAAAGTGGAAAACCACACTACAGGCTGATCCAACTTTGATGTAATGTCCTTAAAACAAGTCAAAATGAGGCTCAGCAGTGTGTGTGGCCTCCACGTGCCTGTATGACCTCCCTACAACGCCTGGGCATGCTCCTGATGAGGTGGCGGATGGTCTCCTGAGGGATCTACTCCCAGACCTGGAATAAAGCATCCGCCAACTTCTGGACAGTCTGTGGTGCAACGTGGCGTTGGTGGATGGAGCGAGACATGATGTCCCAGATGTGCTCAATTGGATTCAGGTCTGGGGAACGGGGGGTCCATAGCATCAATGCCTTCCTCTTGCAGGAACTGCTGACACACTCCAGCCACATGAGGTCTAGCATTGTCTTCCATTAGGAGGAACCCATGGCCAACCGCACCAGCATATGGTCTCACAAGGGGTCTGAGGATCTCATCTCGGTACCTAATGGCAGTCAGGCTACCTCTGGCGAGCACATGGAGGGCTGTGCGGCCCCCCAAAGAAATGCCACCCCACACCATGACTGACCCACCGCCAAACCGGTCATGCTGGAGGATGTTGCAGGCAGCATAACGTTCTCCACGGCGTCTCCAGACTCTGTCACGTCTGTCACATGTGCTCAGTGTGAACCTGCTTTCATCTGTGAAGAGCACAGGGCGCCAGTGGCGAATTTGCCAATCTTGGTGTTCTCTGGCAAATGCCAAACGTCCTGCACGGTGTTGGGCTGTAAGCACAACCCCCACCTGTGGACGTCGGGCCCTCATACCACCCTCATGAAGTCTGTTTCTGACCGTTTGAGCAGACACATACACATTTGTGGCCTGCTGGAGGTCATTTTGCAGGGCTCTGGCAGTGCTCCTCCTGCTCCTCCTTGCACAAAGGCGGAGGTAGCGGTCCTGCTGCTGGGTTGTTGCCCTCCTACGGCCTCCTCCACGTCTCCTGATGTACTGGCCTGTCTCCTGGTAGCGCCTCCATGCTCTGGACACTACGCTGACCGACACAGCAAACCTTCTTGCCACAGCTCGCATTGATGTGCCATCCTGGATGAGCTGCACTACCTGAGCCACTTGTGTGGGTTGTAGACTCCGTCTCATGCTACCACTAGAGTGAAAGCACCGCCAGCATTCAAAAGTGACCAAAACATCAGCCAGGAAGCATAGGAACAGAGAAGTGGTCTGTGGTCACCACCTGCAGAACCACTTCTTTATTGGGGGTGTCTTACTAATTGCCTATAATTTCCACCTGTTGTCTATTCAATTGCACAACAGCATGTGAAATGTATTGTCAATCAGTGTTGCTTCCTAAGTGGACAGTTTGATTTCACAGAAGTGTGATTGACTTGGAGTTACATTGTGTTGTTTAAGTGTTCCCTTTATTTTTTTGAGCAGTGTACATTTCTATTGAGTGACATCATGCTGTCCATATACTGTGAAGAATGCATATGCTTTAGGTCTGTTACTGCTGCTCTTCTCCCTGTTCATTCCTATACTGTTGTGCTGATGTCTCCATGGTGATGCTTTTGATGATTTCACCATTCTCATATTCCCCAATTCCCTCTGTGTTTACATCCTGCTCTGTTCATATAAGGTGACTCACAGAACAGCGCATAAGCACTCACTGACATAAATACACAACGGTATGGGACGTATAATGGAGTGTGTTTGCGTGTGTGGGTGTTTGTGTGTACTTTGGCCTGTGTGTTCAATATATTTAGACAAAGTGGTAGGGGATGCTGTGTAGGATGGGGGTAATTTAGTGAAGAGGGATTTTTGTCCATTTCAATACCTGGACACATACATCTTAAATCTGCTCCATTTTCCCTGCTACTCGGGTGCATCCCAAACTACTGCACGGTGCTTATTATATTTGTGCTTCCACTGTGGAAACCAAATGCACTCTGAGCCCTAATGGAGGGGCGACAGAGACAAAATGGAGTGGATGCCTGCTTGTTTACCACAGAGCCTTTCCTTTCCTTCCTCCCCAATAGCTATTAAAGAGACGATGGGAGAAAGAGAGTGAGAGAGAGAGAGAGATGAGAGAGAGAGAGAAATGGAGAGAGGGGGAGAAAGAGAGAGAAAGATAAGAAGGAAGAGTGTATCTCATATTATGAGACAGAGGAGAGAGAGAGTGAGGAGGCAGATTGAAAGAGGATAGGAGACAGAGGAGAGAGTGAGAGTGAGGAGGCAGAGTGAAAGAGGAGACAGAGGAGAGAGAGAGTGAGGAGGCAGAGTGAAAGAGGAGACAGAGGAGAGAGAGTGAGGAGACAGAGGAGAGAGAAAGAGTAGGTGAAGAGGCAGAGCAGGAGAGAGGGATGTAAGAGAGGAAAATGGCTAGAACTGTAAAAGGCTTGTTCCTAAATCTACCCAAATGTTTTATTAATGAGGAAAGGCCTGCTCTACTCCACTGTAGAAACCATTATCCTCTCTTCCTCTCTTCCTCTCCTCCTCCCTCTCTGCCATCCTTCCCTCTATTTTTCCCCAGGCAAATTTGTTAACAGCTTTTTACATTGTTGCTTACAGTGTCAAACATGCCTCAATTACATCTCTGGCCCCCTCCACCTACAGTACAACACACACACACACACACACACACACACACACACACACACACACACACACACACACACACACACACACACACACACACACACACACACACACACACACACACACACACACACACACACACACACACACACATGCTTTATCTACCCCAAATCCAATCAGGAAACCCTACTTACAGCTTGTGCATATACACAGTAATGCATACAATGCAAATATACAGTCTCTTTATGACAACCGCTATCGCTCTAAGCTTAAATTATAGTTAACTGCACTCCTCTATCCTCCTCCTCTACTCCCATTGCAGTCTCTCTCTCGATCTCTTTATTCTTCTCTACCTTAACATGTCAAGAGAAATCACACATCAGAAACCTTATTTGAAGGTACATTTGTCAAAAGCTCTAAGTTGGAATGTTTTAGAGCTCCTGTCTCGACAGCCACAGGTGCAGTGGTAATTGTAGAGCAGCAAATGTCCATTACATTTTGGGCCCAATTCAAAACTAACCTGAGCTTTGTAAGGTGGAATCGAGTCCTCCTCTGCGTATACTAGAATTGAGTGTGATGGTATTGAGGTTACACTCAGTGGAATAGCTGCAACCTATTGAAATGCCAAAACCTGAGGGTTTAGCACTGCTGGGATTAAGTTCATATCAAGAGAACGGGTTCAGAATATTAGGGATTAATGAATATGCATATTCATCTGTTGGAAGACTGTAATAGGGAGAATAGTGTACAATAGTAGGGTATATCCTCGTCTACTGCCTGCATTTGCCTGCACTAACCATCGGTTTCAAACTGTTACGGCTTGGTCTGTGCTCTGCTCCATAACAATTTACGTTTTTCTCCAGCGATTATAAGGAAAAATAGATTTAAAAAAGTATAATTTATATGTAAAAATCCCTTATTTAAATGGATTACTCATTTACCTAGCTCTTATCAATAGCTAATAACAAGTTGTAGATGACGATGCATGGAGAATGGTGTTATTTATACATGAAGAAATTAAGCAGATGCTTTTTCCACTTGGAACCGGTAGGTTTGTAAGACCTTATTTATGGTTTCCTCGCACGTAACGGTGGTTAAATTATTAGGGAATTAAGGCAAGGCCAGAATACTGTGTATCTGTAGACACACCTCCGCCACATCTTCATTTATTCAATCTCCACCCAAAACAAATATCATGCTATTCTCATGCTTAAATTCCAAGTCAGAATATGCATAGAGAGAAAAGGGAATTATATTTACACTCACTTAACTCGGGTCGGAATTTGACACGTTGTTGTAGCTGTTGATAAGTGGAGAGGCCTCAGCCCAAGCACCGGTGAATCAAGCTGTTATTACAATAATGAAGTCGTTTTATTTCAATGGCAATTTTCAATGTTCGCTAGGGGCAACGCGAGTACCTGTTAAGATTTAGTAGGCTCACGACTAGCTAGGGTGTTGGCGATGGGCTAAAACTGTAAGCTACGGCTCCGAACAATCGAGCACTAGGCCCCTGGCACAAATGTTTATATTTTTTAGATTTTCCAGCCGTTTTCAAATCCATTCGCTCATTTTCTTGGCATCTTTGTTTTAATTATTGTGATAGGCTCACATTTTACAGGTACGGAGTACCCCAACTATTTACTTTGCCGGTAATCCGTAGTGGACCATACCGGCCTACTTTCACCCCTGCTCATACCATAACCAGTATAATATCATACCAGTAGAACAACAACAAAATACCTAATACCATAACCACTTTAGTCCTCTTTAGGCTACCATAAAAGGCTCTTGTTGCTTCCTTTGATTGTGGTTGATGTATTTCTGCAGAGACCCTTTGAAATGGATAAATACCATAACCAGTCAGTTCCAGATGGCTACGGCACCTTGTTCCCCGTCCTGCAACCATTTAATGTTTTATTGATTGCTGTTGTCCAGGGCAACAATCTCCATGCATATGCTGCTATTCTTTTCATTTCCTTCTTGGCCTTGTCCGCCCCGATACACCTAATCCATGTCTCTCACTGCGCTCCAATCATTACTGCAGCAGGTGATTGGACACACCTTAATCCCCAGGGCTCTTGGGTTTGTGGGGGGGGGGGGGGGGGGGTGTCAATGTGTGTGTCCTTTCGTGTATTTGTGTGTGTGTGTGTGTGTGTGTGTGTGTGTGTGTGTGTATGCGTGTGCGATGTGCAGTGTGTTTACGTGTAGCTATGAGGGTCATGAAAAGGTGTGTTTCAGAGAGCACTTCAATGTGACCGAGGGGTTGTTTCACTGTTCAGTTCTAATCAGAAATAATAACCTCAATTTGAAGCATGCAGCTCTGTCTGCAATCTATTTGTTTTTCTGTCGAGCTGCTTCTGTCTGCCTTTACCTGTCTGACTGCCTCTGTCTGTCTGACTTTATCTGTCTGTTTGCCTGTCCATGTCTTTCTGCCTGTGTCGATCTCCATTCTCCATTCTCTAAATTATATGCAGTTGGAAACCTATCGATTACTACTGTTTCATTTGTTTATTTTATCCCCTCACTGCGAGCTCAATGAGTCCTGCTTCCCTCTAAACAAATCAATGTTAGGTGTATAAAACGTAATGATCTGACACTGCATTTGAAAAAGCAGCATTGCGTGGCGCTAAAGCAGTGGCCTGGTGTTGAGTCATTCTCATTGAGTGCTCTGATATGCAGCTCAGGGAGAGTTAGAGAGTAGAGGTGCTGCTAGCTCATAAATCTGTGAACACACTGCACAGGGAGGACCAATAAAAGTAGAGTTGGGATGCGTCCCAAATGGCACCCTATTCCCTATACAATGCACTACTTTTGATCAGAGCCATATGGGCCCCGGTCAAAAATAAGGCACTTTATAGGATATAGGGTGCCATTTGGGACAGACTTGGCTTAATTTTTGTAGGGTTTATTATGCCTGGGTGACGTTAATTGAAAATACCTGCTTGTTGATGAAGTGATCTGGATCTTAAACATGAATAGTCTCAATCAGTTTGTCCTCATTAGCATTTTATTCAGTGGATTAGCAGATTAGAGTTAATTAGGTCAACCTGGATCTCAAAGACCCTTGGAAACTGTATAATGGTTTCCTTACAGATAAAAGGGAATTATGTCAACCTGGATCTCAAAGAGCCTTGCATACTGTATAATGGTTTCCTTACCAGTTTATGATACTGAAAAGTAATATATGGCAATATATGTATATTACTTACATGTTTTATATGGGCATATACACTACCAGTCAAAAGTTTTGACACACCTACTCATTCAAGGGTTTTTCTTTATTTTTACTATTTTTTACATTGTAGAATAATGGTTGAGAGAATGCCAAGAGTGTGCAAATCTGTCATCAAGGCAAAGGTGGCTATTTGAAGACTCAAAAAATTAAATATATTTTGATTTGTTTAACACTTTTTTTGGTTACTACATGAATCCATATGTGTTATTTCATAGTTTTGAAGTTTTCACTATTATTCTACAATGTGTAAAATAAAGAAAAACCCTTGAATGTGTAGTTGTGTCCAAACTTTTGACTGGTACTGTAATGTGGAAACATATATGCCCATATATGCTTATACACAGTGCATTCGGAAAGTATTCAGACCCTTCCCTTTTTCCACATTTTGTTACATTACAGCCTTATTCTGAAATTGATTACATTCCTTTCTTCCCTCATCAATCTACACACAATACCCTATAATGACAATGCAAAAACAGGTTTTTATAATCTTTTTCAAATGTATTACAAATAAAGAAATGGAAATATTACATTTACATAAGTATTCAGACGCTTTACTCAGTACTTTGTTGAAGCACCTTTGGCAGCGATTACAGCCTTGAGTCTTCTTGGGTATGACGCTACAAGCTTGGCACACCTGTATTTGGAGAGTTTCTCCCATTATTCTCTGCAGATCCCCTCAAACTCTGCCTGGTTGGATGGGGAGATTTGCTGCACAACTATTTTCAGGTTTCTCCAGACATGTTCGATCGGGTTCAATTTCTGGCTCTGGCTGGGCCACTCAAGGACATTCAGAGACTTGTCCCAAAGCCTCTCCTGCGTTGTCTTGGCTGTGTACTTAGGGTTGTTGTCCTGTTGGAAGGTGAACCTTCGCCCCTGTCTGAGGTCCTGAGCGCTTTGGAGCAGGTTTTCATCAAGGATCTCTCTGTACTTTGCTCCGTTTATCTTTCCCTCGATCCTGACTAGTCTCCCAGTCCCTGTCGCTGAAAAACATCCACACAGCATCGTGCTTCACTGTAGGGATGGTGCCAGGTTTCCTCCAGATGTGATGCTTGGCATTCATGCCAAAGAGTTCAATCTTGGTTTCATCAGACCAGAGAATCTTGTTACTCATGGTTTGAGAGTCCTTTAGGTGCCTTTTGTCAAACTGCAAGTGGGCTGTCATGTGCCTTTTACTGAGGGGTTCCGTCTGGCCACTCTACTATAAAGGCTTGATTGGTGGAGTGCTGCAGAGATGGTTGTCCTTCTGGAGCTCTGTCAGAGTGACAATCTGGTTCTTGGTCACCTCCCTGCCTCAACACAATCCTTTCTCGGAGCTCTATGGACAATTCCTTCAAACTCATGGCTTGGTTTTTGCTCTGACATCTCAACTGTGGGACCTTATATAGACAGGTGTGTGCCTTTCCAAATCAAATGTAATTTACCACAGGGGGACTCCAATCAAGTTGTAGAAACATCTCAAAGATGATCAATGGAAACAGGATGCACCTGACCTCAACTTCGAGTAAAAAAGGTATTTCTGTTTTCGACTTTGTCATTATGGTGTATTGTGTGTAGATTGATGAAGAAAAACATTTATTTAATCTATTTTAGAATAAGGCTGTAACGTAACAAAATGTAGAAAAGTGAAGGGGTCTGAATACTTTCCGAATGCACTGAGTGTACAAAGCATTAAGAACTCTTTCCATGGCAGACTGACCAGTTGAATCCAGGTGAAAGCTATGATCTCTTATTTATGTCACCTACTAAATCCCCTTAGTTAGTGTTAATGAAGGGGAGGAGACAGGTTAAAGAAGGATTTTTAAGCCTTGAGACAATTGAGACATGGATTGTGTGTGTGAAATTCAGAGGGTGAATGGGCAAGACAATATATTAAGTACCTTTGAACGGGGTATGGTAGTAGGTGCCAGGCGCACCGGTTTGAGTGTGTCAAGAACTACAACGCTGCTGGGTTTGTCACGCTCAACAGTTTCCCGTGTGTATCTAGAATGGTCCGCAATGGCGTCAACATCGGCCATCATCCCTGTGGAACGCTTTCGACACATTGTAGAGTCCATGCCCCGACGAATTGAGGCTGTTCTGAGAGCAAAAGAGGGTGCAATTCAATATTAGGAAGGTGTTCCTAATGTTTTGTACACCCAGAGTATATCAAATATTACCCCACTACACCTGCTTCAACAAACAGTACAGATGTGGATCATAATTTAAGCCAGTTTACTACAGCAGGAAAATTATCCCGCAGCAACAGGAAATGTGAATTATTATTAACAGACATTTTTGTAAGGGTTGATAAATTTTTCGTAAGGAAAATAAAGTCTAAAATGTCAAACTTCAGAAGCCTTTTTAAACCTCAAATACACTACATGTTTTATATTTCCTGCATTGCGATAAAGTTATCCTGCAACAGGAGGATCAAACTAAGATCCTACACCTGTATGGAGTGATTTGAGAAACACACATTTTTTACATTTTAGTCATTTAGCAGACGCTCTTATCCAGAGCGACATACAGTTAGTGAGTGCATACATAATTAATATTATTTTTTCATACCCCCGTGGGAATCGAACCCACAACCCTGGCGTTGCAAACGCCATGCTCTACCAACTGAGCTACAACCCTTATATAAGTTAAGAATATCATTTGTTGTTGTTTTTGTTATTGTTGTTGTTGTTGTTTATGTTAATAATGTGTCATTCCCCATCCTTTACCCAGTATAGCTCCTGTATGGTAGAGTGATGTGTGTGTGTGATGGCTTAGTGGCTTAGCCCCCTCTGACTGATTAACAACTCTCCTCTTCCTTTCTCCTTATGCATTCAAAATCCCCTTCCTCCATCCATGTCTCTCTCTCTCTCTCTCTCTCTCTCTCTCTCTCTCTCTCTCTCTCTCTCTCTCTCTCTCTCTCTCTCTCTCTCTCTCTCTCTCTCTCTCTCTCACTCTCTCTCTCTCTCTCTCTCTCTCCTGTCTATGGGTTGATAGGTGAGTCTCCTGCCTGAGTGTGTGTGATGACTTGTGTCTATCCTGAGTGGCGCAGTGGTCTAAGGCACTGCATCGCAGTGCTAACTGTGCCACTAGATCCTGGTTGGAATCCAGGCTCTGTCGCAGCCGGCCGCGACCGGGAGACTCATGGGCGGCGCACAAGTCGTCCAGGGTAGGGAGGGAATGGCCGGCAGGGATGTAGCTCAGTTGATAGAGCATGGCGTTTGCAACGGCAGGGTTGTGGGTTCGTTTCCCACGGGGGGCCAGTATAAAAAAAATATGTATACACTAATTGGAAGTCGCACTGGATAAGAGCGTCTGCTAAATGACTAAAATGTAATGACTTAGTGTCACTCTCCACTGCAGCACACTGATAAACAACTCTCCCTCTGGACTCATTGTCCCGCTATCTCAAACCCTCCCTACTTGTTATTTTTGATTTGGGCTTGACTCTTATTATTGATATTGATAATTGAGTACTGTACTGCAATGTTGAGGAGCTAGCACACAAGCATTCGCTGCACCTTTTATATTGACGAAGAAAAATGAAATTTGGATTGATACATCCCTCTTCCTCAATCCCGCTACCTCCATCTCTCTACCTTCATCTCTCTACCTCCATCCCTCTTCCTCATCCTCTACCTCCATCTCTCTACCTCCATCTCTCTCCTCCATCACTCTACCTCCATCTCTCTACCATCCTCTACCTCCATCCTCTCACCTCCATCTCTCTACCTCCATCCCTCTACCTCCATCTCTCTACCTCCATCCCTCTACCTCATCGCTCTACCTCCATCCCTCTACCTCCAGCTCTCTACCTCATCCCTCGACCTCCATCCCTCTACCTCCATCTCTCTACCACCATCCCTCTTCCTCAATCCTCTACCTCCATCTCTCTACCTCCATCTCTCTACCGCCATCCCTCTACCTCCATCCCTATACCTCCATCCCTCACCTCCATCTCTCTACCTCATCGCTCTACCTCCATCTCTCTACCTCCATCTCTCTACCTCCATCCCTCTACCTCCATCTCTCTATCTACCTCCATCCCTCTTCCTCAATCCCTCTACCTCTATCTCTCTACCTCCATCTCTCTACCTCTATCCCTCTACCTCCATCTCTCTACCTCCATCCCTCTACCTCATCGTCTCTACCCCATCCCTCTACCTCCATCCCTCTACCTCATCCCTCTACCTCCATCCCTCTACCTCCATCTCTCTACCTCCATCTCTCTACCACCATCCCTCTTCCTCAATCCCTCTACCTCCATCTCTCTACCTCCATCTCTCTACCGCCATCCCTCTACCTCCATCCCTCTACCTCCATCTCTCTACCTTCATCTCTCTACCGCCATCCCTCTTCCTCAATCCCTCTACCTCCATCTCTCTACCTCCATCTCTCTACCGCCATCCCTCTACCTCCATCTCTCTACCTCCATCTCTCTAACCTCCATCCCTCTACCTCCATCTCTCTACCTCCATCCCTCTACCTCCATCTCTCTACCACCATCCCTCTACCTCCATCCCTCTACCTCATCGCTCTACCTCCATCTCTCTACCTCCATCTCTCTACCTCCATCCCTCTACCTCCATCCCTCTACCTCCATCTCTCTACCTCCATCTCTCTACCACCATCCCTCTACCTCAATCCCTCTACCTCCATCCCTCTACCTCCATCTCTCTACCTCATCGCTCTACCTCCATCTCTCTACCTCCATCTCTCTACCTCCATCCCTCTACCTCCATCCCTATACCTCCATCTCTCTACCGCCATCCCTCTACCTCCATCCCTCTACCTCCATCTCTCTACCTCCATCCCTCTACCTCAATCTCTCTACCTCCATCCCTCTACCTCCATCTCTCTACCTCCATCCCTCTACTCATCGCTCTACCTCCATCCCTCTACACATCACTCTACCTCCATCCCTCTACCTCCATCCCTCTACCTCCATCCCTCTACCTCCATCTCTCTACCTCCATCTCTCTACCTCCATCCCTCTACCTTTCATCTCTCTACCTCCATCCCTCTTCCTCAATCCCTCTACCTCCATCTCTCTACCGTCATCTCTCTACCGCCATCCCTCTACCTCCATCCCTCTACCTCCATCTCTCTACCTCCATCCCTCTACCTCATCCCTCTTCCTCCATCTCTCTACCTCCATCCCTCTACCTCCATCCCTCTACCTCCATCTCTCTACCTCCACTCTCTACCTCCCTCCCACTCTCTCTCTGTAGGTAATTACCCTCTTTCCCCTCTCTCTCTCCCCTCTCTCTCTCTTCCCCTCCCTCCCTCTCTCTCTCTCTCTCTCTCTCTCTCCTCTCTCTCTCTCTCTCTCTCTCTCCTCTCTCTCTCTCTCTCTCTCTCCCTCTCCTCTCTCTCTCTCTCTCTCTCTCTCTCTTCTCTCTCTCTCTCTCTCTCTCTCTCTCTCTCTCTCTCTCTCTCTTTCGCTGTCAGTAGACTGCAGGGTGTTCTGTGTTAATAACAAAACATAAATGCCACTAAAACTCTAGGTAGACATTTCTTTGTTTTCTGTATATCCTTTCCTTCAATATCATCCCTCTTACATCCCTGTTCCCTCTTTCATCCCTGTCCCCTCGTTCTTTTCCATCCTCCCATCTTGACAGCGGCGGATGAGAGTCCTCATGGCCTACTCTTAATAATGAAAATAGGCATGTGGGAGGGAAAGTGAAAGGAAGAGAAAAAAGGAGGACGAGAGAGGGGGAGACACAAAGATGAAGTGTGGTGCCAGGACAGCAACCTCTCCCTCAACGTGAGCAAGACAAAGGAGCTGATCGTGAACTACAGGAAATGGAGTTCAAAGCACGCCCCCATTCACATCGACGGGGCTGTAGTGGAGCGGGTCGAGAGCTTCAAGTTCCTTGGTGTCCACATCACCAAGGACCTATGCAAACACACCAAGACAGTCATGAAGAGGGCACAACAACACCTATTCCGGAGAAAGTTATACAGCTGCACAATTGAGAGCATCCAGACTGGTTGCATCACCGCTTGGTATGGCAACTGCTCGGCATCTGACCACAAGGAGCTACATAGGGTAGTCCGTACAGTCCAGTACATCACTGGGGCTGAGCTCCCTGCCATCCAGGACCTCTATACCAGGCAGTGTCAGAGGAAGGCCCTAACAATTGTCAAAGACTCCAGTCACCCAAGTCATAGACTGTTCTCTCTGCTACCGGAGCGCCAAGTCTGGGACCAAATGTCTCTTTAACAGCTTCTACCCCAAGCCAGACTGCTTAACAGTTAATCAAATAGCTACCTGGACTATTTGTATTGATCCCCTTATTTTATTATTATTTATTATATTTTTTTGCCCTGACTCTCTTGCACAGGCTCGATGTACACTCACTGGACTCCCACACACTCACACATAATACTCTGAGACTCCAACAAACACACACACATACAAACACACACACACAAAGACACACAAAACACACACACACATGCATATTGACGCCACACACACACGCATACACACACCAAATACACATACATTCACATTCCTTCACACTCATCACATACGCTGCTGCTACTCTCTCTTTATTATCAATGCATAGTCACCTTACCCCTGCCTACATGTACACATTACCTCAGTTACCTCGACTAACCCGTACCCCTGCACATTGACTCAGTACTTTTTAAAATCTCTGCATTGTTGGTTAAGGGCTCGTCAGTAAGCATTTCACGGTAAGGTCTACAACTGTTGTATTCGGCGCATGTGACAAATAAAATTGTATTTGATTTGATTTCAGAAGCCTATTCATTGGTAAGTAATAGTTGTAATATCTAACAATTTGTAATAGTCCATTTAGTGGCTTTCAAAGGTAGCAGCAGAAAACACCAAGCGCAAAGGGATCCATTTTAAATGACTCTCCTTTGTAGCCTAAAAAGTCATGGATCAAAACATAGCCAAGATCGTTGTCAGCAGCCATTACAAGTTCTGACCAACATCAAAACCCAGCACAGACAATTGTACTTATAATATACGTCTGCAGTGACAGTGGGGATCGCTAGCTTTGGAACCAGTGTTGGCGTGCGTCCCAAATGGCCTATTCCCTATACAGTGAAGTACTTCTGACCTGGGCTGATAGGGTGCCATTTGGGAGACACAATAGTCTGTCGTTAGCTTTTTAATTAGCCTTGTCCTCTCAGTGTGTGTGCGTTAAAAACAAAGCTCTTATCAATTACCCGACAGCAACATGCTAAACGAGGGCTTTTAATCAATGACTGTCACAGGCTAGGTCTGCCAGGGTGTTCATAGTAGAGCCAGCTATCGTGTGTGGCTCTACACACACATGCCAACTTTAAACACATCTGACCTTGCAGGCTCAGACCTTGCAGCACACTATTCCACTCAGTGTGTTCCCACATTTGCACCTAATCAAAGAGCTGTCACTGTAACATAGTTCCTTCATTCCTCTGTCCCCATGTAAACCTGCTCCCCTCAGAGACATGGTAAAGAGCTGATCTCCGTCTGGTTTGTTTGCCTTTTGTTTTATCTCAGTTTTCTCTCAGTTTTCTCTCAGGTTTCTCTCAGGTTTCTCTCAGTTTCCTCTCAGGTTTATCTCAGGTTTCTCTCCCCATCTTCAGAGGAAAATAAAACAGTGGTATGGCGTATTAGCTCTTTATGTCAGGTTTTCGCCAGTGATTTTATTTGTCTCTCCAAGTTTTTTGTCTTTGTGCGGTCAATTTGCAGTCTACAAATCATTTATAACTATGTTCCGGCCCCCCGACCATCCGCTCAAGAAAATATTGGCCCGCGGCTGAATGTAATTGGGGACCCCTGCTCTATATAGTGTTTGTGCTTGTGGTTGTGTGGGCTTGTGGGTGTGTGTTCTTGTGGGTGTGTGTTCTTGTGGGTGAGTGTGAGGTCCCAGTTTGGGTTTATTTTTATTTGACTGTATTTCAGACATTCTTGAGCTTCTATATGTGAGTATGAGAGGTTAGTGAGTTGTGTGAGTTCTGTTTGGGTGTGCGTGTGTGTGTGTTTTGTGTGTGCGTGCGTGCGTTTGTATGTGTGTGAGATACTAATTTGTGTGTTTGCTAGTGTGTGTGTGAGTGTGTGTGTGTGTGTATGTGTGTGTGTGTGTGTGTGTGTGTGTGTGTGTGTGTGTGTGTGTGTGTGTGTGTGTGTGTGTGTGTGTGTGTGCGTGCGTGCGTGCGTGCGTGCGTGCGTGCGTGCGTGCATGCGTGCGTGCGTGCGTGCGTGCGTGCGTGCGTGCGTGCGTGCGTGCGTGCGTGCGTGCGTGTGTGTGTGTGTGTGTGTGTGTATTTGGGGAGGATCTGTGGTAGATTGATGTGCTTGGCTCTTCTCTGTTGTTTTCCATCCTTTGTTTTGTGCTGTTGTTTGGACAGACATAGGCCAGCTGGAGATTGGAATGAATGGGACTAGTAGGAGAAATCCGTTAAGTTGTGACACACAGCTATTATAAAGAAATCACACTGTGTGTGTGTGTGTCTGTGCATGCACACGTGTGTGTGTGTGTTTATTTTAGTGAGTGTATGTGAATGGCCATATCCAAGTGTGTGTGCATATTTGTGTCTGTATCTGAAAGAGCATGTATTTGCCTGAATCTGTTAGGATTGATCTGTTGTTCTGTGAGATGCAGTCATTCTAAGAGAAGCAGGTTGATGTGTTTGTACAGGGTCCTTAGCCTACAGGGACAGCTGATACATATACCTTCCCTTCCTCATAGCCAGGGCTAGACACAGGTGTATACAAAGAGGGGGGAATAAAAGAGAACGTTCAGGTTTGTTTTTCACTTGTTTCTTTTTAGGGCGTCTTTACACTACACTACTTTGACGACACATACTAGTCCCAGGATAGGTATTATTATTATATTAGAAATACTATGTCTTCTTACTCTCTGTTCTCTTCTTACTCTCTCTTCTCTTCTTACTCTCTCTTCTCTTCTTACTCTCTTCTCTTCTCTTCTTACTCTCTTCTCTTCTTACTCTCTCTTCTCTTCTTACTCTCTTCTCTTCTTACTCTCTCTTCTCTTCTTACTATCTTCTCTTCTTACTCTCTCTTCTCTTCTTACTCTCTCTTCTCTTCTTACTCTCTCTTCTCTTCTTACTCTCTCTTCTCTTCTTACTCTCTCTTCCCTTCTTACTCTCTTCTCTTCTTACTCTCTCTTCTCTTCTTACTCTCTCTTCCCTTCTTACTCTCTTCTCTTCTCTTCTTACTCTCTTCTCTTCTTACTCTCTTCTCTTCTTACTCTCTCTTCTCTTCTTCTCTTCTCTTCTCTTCTTACTCTCTTCTCTTCTTACTCTCTTCTCTTCTTACTCTCTCTTCTCTTCTTACTGTCACGGACGTTGAAGGACGGGTCAGACCAAGGCGCAGCGTGAAATACATACATGTTTATTATAACGATAAACACACGAACAAAACAACGTAACGTGATGTCCTCAGGCTAAACACAATACAAGCCTACACACGTAACAAGATCCCACAACTAATGATAACAAACAGGCTACTTAAGTATGATCCCCAATCAGAGACAACGAGCGACAGCTGCCTCTGATTGGGAATCACACCCGGCCAAACATAGAAACACACAACCTAGAATGAGAACTTAGATATAACAACATAGAACTCCACACCCTGACTCAACATACTAGAGTCCCATAAGTCAGGGCGTGACAGTATCCCCCCCCCCCCAAAGGTGCGGACTCCGACCGCACAAACCTGACATAACAGGGTAGGGTCCGGGTGGACATTCCGCCTCGGAGGCGGATCCGTATCCGGGCGTGATGACCACATTCTCTCAGTCTCCCCATTGCGCCCTGGCCTGGTCTGGACCTCGGCACGCTGCTTCCCCCTCTCCTTCCTCCCACGATGTACCAAGCCCTGTCTGGACCCTGGTGTGGGAGACCCCCGAACCTGGAGAGGGGCTGACGTCTGGGTCTGGACTGGAGCCGCTGACCGGAGCTGGTCTGGGCACCGGTGGAGCGGACTGCTCTGGCTCCGGAGTGGAGCTGCTGACCGGAGCTGGACTGGACCCCGGTGGAGTGGACTGCTCTGGTTCCGGAGTGGATCCGCTGACCGGAGCTGGACTAGGCACCGGTGGAGCGGACTAATCTAGCTCCGGACTGGAGCCGCTGACCGGAGCTGGACTGGGCACCGGTGGAGCGGACTGCTCTGGCTCCGGAGTGGAGTAGCTGACCGGAACTGGATTAGGCACCGGTGGAACGGGCACGGGCCGTGCCGGACTGGACACACGCACCACTGGTCTGGTGCGAAGAGCAGGCACAGGCCAGACCGGACTAGGAACACGCACCACTGGCTTGGTGCGAGGAGCAGGTACGGGCCGGGCCGGACTGGCGACATGCACCACTGGCTTGGTGCGGGGAGCAGGCATGGGCCGTACCGGACTAGGAACACGCACCACTGGTCTGGTGCGAGGAGCAGGAACGGGCCGGGCCGGACTGGCGACACGCACCACTGTCCTGGTGCGAGGAACAAAAACGGGCCGGGCCGGACTGGCGACACGCACCACTGGCTTGGTGCGGGGAGCAGGTACGGGTCGTACCGGGCTGGCGACACGCACCACTGGCTTGGTGCGAGGAACAGGAATGGGCCGTACCGGACTAGTGAGGTTGCACTGGTGACACAGTGCGTAGAACCGGAGCGGGATATACTGGACCTTGGAGGCGTACTGGAGGTCTGGAGTGTACAGCTGGCACAACCTGTCCTGGCTGGATGCCGACTTTCGCACGGCACTTGCGGGGCGCTGACACAGGACGCACTGGGCTGTGAACGCGCACTGGTGACAGTGCGTAGGACTGGCGCAGGATATTCTGGACCGTGGATGCCCACTTTCGCATGACACGTGCGGGGCACTGGCACAGAACGCACTGGGCTGTGCATGCGCACTGGGCTGTGCAT
>NW_028166494.1:395456-512956 GCF_964263955.1 Coregonus lavaretus | reverse complement strand
ATTAATACTGTATGCTTTCATTGGCTTTGTGCTTGAACAAAAATACCATCAAAGTGTTGTTAATCAAGCCAGGAGCATGTAGTGCAACATGGCACTGCCTCCCCTCTGGCACCTCCTCCTCCAATCCTCTCCTCCAACTCCCACTGGCCAAATTCCCCTCAAGCCACATTTAAAAGGAGGTACAGTAATGCACTGTAGGAGGAGTGCTGCTGTTTGACGTCACAGTGGGTTACACTGTATGCTTATCTAAATCTTGAAAAGAGGATGAAAAATGTAGTGAAGCAACGTTCTACCTGGATGGTTAGTGACTGGCAGACACATGGGACTAGAGTGACAGCAGATTGTTAATGAGAGAGAGAGAGAGAAGAGAGAGAGAGAAGAGAGAGAGAGAGGAGAGAGAGAGAGAGAGAGAGAGAGAGAAGAGAGAGAGAGAGAGAGAGAGAGAGAGAGAGAGAGAGAGAGAGAGAGAGGGAGGGGAGGGAGGAGAGAGAGAGAGAGAGAGAGAGGTTCCAGTCATCCACCTCTGAGATGACCGTTAGAGGACCAGCTATCAGACTCACTGATGAAGGTTTCTATACTATCAGGAGATAAACCTAGAGCGGAGAGGAGAGGAGAGGAAGCCCTAATTGACAGATGTACAAGTTAGTAGGGCTGAAAGACAATAGCAAACACAATCTCCTGTTAGCACCCTCACATGGACCAGTGTGCCAATCAGTGTGTGTGCATGCGTGCATGCGTTCATGCGTGCATGCGTGGTGCGTGGTGCGTGTGTGTTATTGATTGATCCTCAACACGACCGTTATATTCCCCAGTGGCAAACACAGCATAGAGGGCCCTGTCGCAATACTGTAAAATTGTTTCCTTTAGTTTCCGGTTAATCATTGAAGAAGACTGAAGACTGGAACAGTTTACCAACATAACTCTTTCAATGTACTGCTTTCAGATTACTGTTATTAAAGGAATAGTAAAAGGAATGTAAAGGAATAGCGACTAGGAACACGTCACAAAATGTATAAAGGATCATCTTGATATACTGAGAGAACGGAAGAGAAAGAGACAGAGAGACAGAGAGACAGAGAGACAGAGAGAGAGAGAGAGAGAGAGAGAGAGAGAGAGAGAGAGAGAGAGAGAGAGAGAGAGAGAGAGAGAGAGAGAAATAAAGTGATCACACCAGACCCAGCTTCAGAATGATAGACCTGAGCTCTATTCCTACACCATTAGTTGGTCATTATGAACTACATACCATTAATCACGTATCTCATTATTCTACAATGTGATTGCACAGGAATCAAAAAGATGAGTTATGAGAAGTAAGTGCATGGAGGAAAGTACACATTTTGAAAAAGTATTTGATCCCCTGCTGATTTTGTACATTTGCCCACGGACAAAGAAATGATCAGTCTATAATTTTAATTGTAGGTTTATTTGAACAGTGAGAGACAGAATAACAACAAAAAAATCTAGAAAAACGCATGTCAAAAATCGTATAAATTGATTTGCATTTTAATGAGGGAAATAAGTATTTGACCCCCTCTCAATCAGAAAGATTTCTGGCTCCCAGGTGTCTTTAATACAGGTAACGAGCTGAGATAATCTCAGTTTGTTACCTGTATAAAAGACACCTGTCCACAGAAGCAATCAATCAATCAGATTCTAAACTCTCCACCATGGCCAAGACCAAAGAGCTCTCCAAGGATGTCAGGGACAAGATTGTAGACCTACACAAGGCTGGAATGGGCTACAAGACCATCGCCAAGCAGCTTGGTGAGAAGGTGACAACAGTTGGTGCGATTATTCGCAAATGGAAGAAACACAAAATAACTGTCAATCTCCCTCGGCCTGGGGCTCCATGCAAGATCTCACCTCGTGCAGTTGCAATGATCATGAGAACGGTGAGGAATCAGCCCAGAACTACACGGGAGGATCTTGTCAATGATCTCAAGGCAGCTTGGACCATAGTCACCAAGAAAATAATTGGTAACACATTACGCCGTGAAGGACTGAAATCCTGCAGCGCCCGCAAGGTCCCCCTGCTCAAGAAAGCACATATACATGCCCGTCTGAAGTTTGCCAATGAACATCTGAATGATTCAGAGGAGAACTGGGTGAAAGTGTTGTGGTCAGATGAGACCAAAATCGAGCTCTTTGGCATCAACTCAACTCAGCGTGTTTGGAGGAGGAGGAATGCTGCCTATGACCCCAAGAACACCATCCCCACCGTCAAACATGGAGGTGGAAACATTATGCTTTGGGGATGTTTTTCGGCTAAGGGGACAGGACAACTTCACCGCATCAAAGGGACGATGGATGGGGCCATGTACCATCAAATCTTCGGTGAGAATCTCCTTCCCTCAGCCAGGGCATTGAAAATTGGTCGTGGATGGGTATTCCAGCATGACAATGACCCAAAACACACGGCCAAGGCAACAAAGGAGTGGCTCAAGAAGAAGCACATTAAAGTCCTGGAGTGGCCTAGCCATGTTTGAGGAAATTGGAGTCAAGCGAAGATTTGAGCGTAACATTACCTAGTTGTATTTGACATTTACATCTGGCCTTTACCTTGCACTGTTGTCTGGAAATCAAAGCCAGGACAGATGTATAGATATAAAGGACATCAAAGCCAGGACACATGTGGTGCAGTGCTAGCAGTGCCACTAGAGATCCTGGTTAGAATCCAGGCTCTGTCGTAGTCGGCCGCGACCGGGGGACCCATGGGGCGGCGCACAATTGGCCCAGCGTCGTCCAGGGTAGGGGAGGGAATGGCCGGCAGGGATGTAGCTCAGTTGGTAGAGCATGGTGTTTACAACACCAGGGTTGTGGGTTCTATTCCCACAGGGGACCAGTATGAAAAATAAAAAAATGTATGCACTCACTAACTGTAAGTTGCTCTGGATAAGAGCGTCTGCTAAAATGACTAAAATGTAAAAAAATGTATATATATAAAGGAAATCAAAGCCAGGACACATGTATATATATAAAGAAATCAAAGCCAGGACACATGTATATATATATAAAGGAAATCAAAGCCAGGACATAAAGGAAAAGAGAATCAAAGAAAGGGAGTAAGATAAATCTTTGAATAGTGATACAGTCAGGGGATGACTGTGTGTGTGTGTGATTTACCTTGCAGAAGCCACAGCTGCACCCTGTATTATCAGCAGAGGGATATGAAGGTCACAGTGTCTCAGTCATGAAGAGACAGATAGTTTTATGAGTCTAGCAGACTGAACACACACACACACACCAGGGAGAAAATAGACCTGCATGCTGTCACAAAAAGAGAGGGATGGTCAATGGAAGACAATATCCACAGAAAGAAGAATAGGTAATTGTTTAAGTGTTACTTATTAAGTGACGATCGACATGTTAGCCTAGCGTAATATAAACAAATGATGATGGATGATTTCAACTCCAACGGGTTTGAGAGGTTAATAGAGGAATCCTAGCTAGGTCAATAGATATTGATAGTGTGTGTGCATGTGTGTAGTGTGTGTGTGTGTGTGTAGTGTGTGCGTGTGCGTGTGTGCGTGTGTCTGAAAGGTGTCTCATATGTTTACCTTTCGTAGTTAGAGACGACCAATTAACCTTTTCAGATTATAATGGTTATATGTTGGTGGCTGGAATGATTTTCAAACACTCATATCTTTACTCATTTGACAATTTAAAACAAATTCACATTGAATTATACCTAACAGGATGTGATTGAGGGTTTACTGAAAAATAGTCATTCTTAAGTAAGTTTAGAATAATAAGAAAATAAAGTGAAATGTAAAATTGCTACAAACAAATTGATTATGTTTTGCCATTATAAAAAAACAACGAAAGAGGACAACTACTGTGTATGTTCTATATGTTTTTATTTTAAAGCAATTGAACTAAATATAACTGAATATAAATAAGAAAAAAAAGGAACAATCAAAGTATTGTATGACCATATTTAGATATGGCTGGCCATATATTTCTAAAAACGTTTTACGGACCTGGAGTAAGAAAATGATGATTGGATCGCTTTGGTGTGTTTCGTTTACTCTTTGTTGACTATTGTTGCCTTCTTCTCTCATTAAGAGTAAGAGAGAGAGGGAAAGAGAGGGAGAGGGAGATTGGAGAGATAAGAGAGAGAGAAAGAGAGGGAGAGGGAGATTGGAGAGATAAGAGAGAGGGAAAGAGAGGGAGAGGGAGATTGGAGAGATAAGAGAGAGAGAAAGAGAGGGAGAGGGAGATTGGAGAGATAAGAGAGAGGGAAATAGAGGGAGATTGGAGAGATAAGAGAGAAGGAAAGAGAGGGAGATTGGAGAGATAAGAGAGAGGGAAATAAAGGGAGAGGGAGATTTGAGAGATAAGAGAGAGGGAAAGAGAGGGAGATTGGAGAGATAAGAGAGGGAGATTGGCGAGATAAGAGAGAGGGAAATACACTACTGGTCAAAAGTATTAGAACACCTACTCATTCAAGATTTTTTCTTTATTTTTACTATTTTTTTCATTGTAGAATAATAGTGAAGACATCAAAACTATGAAATAACAGATTTGGAATCATGTAGTAACAAAAAAGTGTTCAACTAATCAAAATATATTTGAGATTTGAGATTCTTCAAATAGCCACCCTTTGCCTTGATGACAGCGTTGCACACCCTTGACATTCTCTCAACCAGCTTCACTTGGAATGCTTTTCCAACGGTCTTGAAGGAGTTCCCACATATGCTGAGCACTTGTTGGCTGCTTTTCCTTCACTCTGCGGTCCGACTTATCCCAAACCATCTCAATTTGGTTGAGGTCGGGGGATTATGGAGGCCAGGTCATCTGATGCAGCACTCCATCACTCTCCATCTTGATACAATAGCCCTTACACAGCCTGGAGGTGTGTTGGGTCATTGTCCTGTTGAAAAACAAATGATAGTCCCACTAAGTCCAAACTAGATAGGATGGCGTATCGCTGCAGAATGTTGTGGTAGCCATGCGGTTTAAATGTGCCTTGAATTCTAAATAAATCACAGACAGTGTCACCAGCAAAGCACCCCCACACCATAACACCTCCTTTTCCATGCTTTTCGGTGGGAAATACACATGCGGAGATCATCCGTTCACCCACACCGCGTCTCACAAAGACACGGCGGTTGGAACCAAAAATCTCCAATTTGGACTCCAGACCAAAGGACAAATTTCCACCGGTCTAATGTCCATTGCTCATGTTTCTTGGCCCAAGCAAGTCTCTTCTTATTATTGGTGTCCTTTAGTAATGGTTTGTTTGCAGCAATTCGACCATGAAGACCTGATTCACACAGTCTCCTCTGAACAGTTGATGTTGAGATGTGTCTGTTACTTGAACTCTGTGAAGCAGTTCTTGACATTTTCCATATTGACTGACCTTCATGTATTAAAGTAATGATGGACTGTCATTTCTCTTTGCTTATTTGAGCTGTTCTTACCATAATATTGACTTAGTCTTTTACCAAATAGGGCTATCTTCTGTATACCCCCCTACCTTGTCACAACACAACTGATTGGCTCAAACGCATTAAGAAGGAAAGAAATCCCACAAATTAGCTTTTAAGAAGGCACACCTGTTAATTGAAATGCATTCCAGGTGACTACCTCATGAAGCTGGTTGAGAGAATGCCAAGAGTGTGCAAAGCTGTGATCAAAGCCAAGGGTGGCTATTTGAAGAATCTCAAATATAAAATATATTTTGATTTGTTTAACACTTTTTTGGTTACTACATCACTCCATATGTGTTATTTCATAGTTTTGATGTCTTCACTATTATTCTACAATGTAGAAAATAGTACAAAGAAAGAAAAACCCTTGAATGAGTATGTGTTCTAAAAATGTTGACCGGTAGTGTAGAGGGAGAGGGAGATTGGAGAGAGGGAAAGAGAGGGAGATTGGCGAGATAAGAGAGAGGGAAATACACTACTGGTCAAAAGTATTAGAACACCTACTCATTCAAGATTTTTTCTTTATTTTTACTATTTTTTTCATTGTAGAATAATAGTGAAGACATCAAAACTATGAAATAACAGATTTGGAATCATGTAGTAACAAAAAAGTGTTCAACTAATCAAAATATATTTGAGATTTGAGATTCTTCAAATAGCCACCCTTTGCCTTGATGACAGCGTTGCACACCCTTGACATTCTCTCAACCAGCTTCACTTGGAATGCTTTTCCAACGGTCTTGAAGGAGTTCCCACATATGCTGAGCACTTGTTGGCTGCTTTTCCTTCACTCTGCGGTCCGACTTATCCCAAACCATCTCAATTTGGTTGAGGTCGGGGGATTATGGAGGCCAGGTCATCTGATGCAGCACTCCATCACTCTCCATCTTGATACAATAGCCCTTACACAGCCTGGAGGTGTGTTGGGTCATTATCCTGTTGAAAAACAAATGATAGTTCCACTAAGTCCAAACTAGATAGGATGGCGTATCGCTGCAGAATGTTGTGGTAGCCATGCGGTTTAAATGTGCCTTGAATTCTAAATAAATCACAGACAGTGTCACCAGCAAAGCACCCCCACACCATAACACCTCCTTTTCCATGCTTTTCGGTGGGAAATACACATGCGGAGATCATCCGTTCACCCACACCGCGTCTCACAAAGACACGGCGGTTGGAACCAAAAATCTCCAATTTGGACTCCAGACCAAAGGACAAATTTCCACCGGTCTAATGTCCATTGCTCATGTTTCTTGGCCCAAGCAAGTCTCTTCTTATTATTGGTGTCCTTTAGTAATGGTTTGTTTGCAGCAATTCGACCATGAAGACCTGATTCACACAGTCTCCTCTGAACAGTTGATGTTGAGATGTGTCTGTTACTTGAACTCTGTGAAGCAGCTCTTGACATTTTCCATATTGACTGACCTTCATGTATTAAAGTAATGATGGACTGTCATTTCTCTTTGCTTATTTGAGCTGTTCTTACCATAATATTGACTTAGTCTTTTACCAAATAGGGCTATCTTCTGTATACCCCCCTACCTTGTCACAACACAACTGATTGGCTCAAACGCATTAAGAAGGAAAGAAATCCCACAAATTAGCTTTTAAGAAGGCACACCTGTTAATTGAAATGCATTCCAGGTGACTACCTCATGAAGCTGGTTGAGAGAATGCCAAGAGTGTGCAAAGCTGTGATCAAAGCCAAGGGTGGCTATTTGAAGAATCTCAAATATAAAATATATTTTGATTTGTTTAACACTTTTTTGGTTACTACATCACTCCATATGTGTTATTTCATAGTTTTGATGTCTTCACTATTATTCTACAATGTAGAAAATAGTACAAAGAAAGAAAAACCCTTGAATGAGTATGTGTTCTAAAAATGTTGACCGGTAGTGTAGAGGGAGAGGGAGATTGGAGAGAGGGAAAGAGAGGGAGATTGGAGAGATAAGAGAGAGGGAAATAGAGGGAGAGGGAGATTGGAGAGATAAGAGAGAGGGAAAGAGAGGGAGAGGGAGAGGAAATAAGAGAAAATAGAAAAGGAGAGAGGAAAAGAGAAAGAGAAAGGAAGAGAGAGAAAGAAAGGAAGAGAGAGAGCTGGCAGTGTAGCAGGTGCACCACAACACTAATTAATTATAATTACCTGGAGTTAATAGCCTGTGGAAACAGTTTACTCTCACAATCTATTTATTAAACAAGCATAGTCTCTACTACCTTCAAGGAAGGGTGGAAAAAAAAAAAAATTATTTGGACATTCCAATTTGGAAACAGGGTTTAAAATAACAAATAATTCTCTGATTTTATTTAACCCAGGGAAATCAAGGGAAGAAAGCGCAATAATTACAGTCAATTATCATTTTTTTTGCCTTGAATTGTACACTTCTCTCTCATGTTGTAAGAGCTTGAAATTGTCTGTACAATGAATGCAGCAGGCTTGATAGATGAAGCTTTGCTGTGAGAGCTTTCACTTCTAAAAAAGGAATTAATCCAAATCACTCCATTCCTCTAATTTTTACCTCAGCAGTTTTATGGGGTTTACATTTCGGTCAACTTGACCTTTCTTGAGACAATTCAGCACCCTTGTCCATAACACTTAATGAAATGTGCAGCTGTAAAAGTAGGATTGGGTTACTTATGATGTCCATATCTATGTAAATTACCATATCCACTGTTTGTTTTTAAAACTTTTTTTTTTCGCAGCACCACTACAATATACTGTATCTCGGAGTGTGTGCATGCGTGAACATGGCTGTATGTGCTGGCATGCATGTAGCCTCCCTTTTTCTAACACACCACTCTGCACTGCATGCATTTCCTAAAATATGCCAACTACAAGCCATATCAATCCATCTGCAATGAAGCATGCAACACACACACACACACACACACACACACACACACTGAAGGATAGCCAGATTCAGGGTTGATCTTGTCAGCAGGTGATGCAGTAAAACATATGGCCAGGCAATTTTGATGATTTCCATCTTTGATCATTCTGCCAACTCCGGTTTTAATAACTGGAGCAGATTAGAGTATCACCCCATGCCTCCCTGTCCACTCGGTTGTGCATATACACACAATCAACAGGTTTGTGAGGTGTGTGTGTGTGTGTGCTATAGGGATCTAAAGTTTTCACAACTGTCAGTGCAGGCGGGGGTTGCATCAATCAATCAATCAATCAATTTTATTTTATATAGCCCTTCTTACATCAGCTAATATCTCGAAGTGCTGTACAGAAACCCAGCCTAAAACCCCAAACAGCTAGTAATGCAGGTGTAGAAGCATCAGCTAGAGAACCTCCTATTGAGATCTGATATAGAAATTCAAGTGCTCTGACTCCATGTCATCATTGGAGGAAAAGTTGCTCAAAAATATTTTTCCAGTAAAGTATGTTTGGTTACTTCGTCCTAGGAAGTTCTTGCCTCCTACTTACTCTTCACCATGTATTCCTTGTAATGTCTACAAAATCCAACAACATCAACACTACATCCACCAGAACCGGCCTAAAGAGAGACAAACAGAGACATATTGGAGTTTAGTTGGAGGGGCCAGTGTCATGGCTGGGTAAATTGAGTTCCCTTGCCTCTTGTTGTTGAAGAGAGTACAGCCTACGGAGGATTGGAATGGATTGATGGATGGATGTAGAGTGGCTTAAAATGTATTTCTCTTCCCTCTCAGGGTGAATGTGTTCTTCAGAGTACTGAGCTCCTGGCCAGAAGGCACCATTAGCGTCGGTGTGTGTAGTGTACTGTAGTGTAGTTTAGTGTAGTGTAGTGTAGTGGTGAAGTATATCTGAATATAATTGAGGGCTTCTATGAATAAGTCATATGAGGATAATGCAATACACACACACACACACACACACACACACAAACACTAACACATTTAAGGCACCAATAACATTAGTGTGTGTAGTGTAGTGTAGCGGTGAGGTATATCTGGATATACAGTACCAGTCATAAGTTTGGAAACACCTACTCATTCATTCTTTATTTTTACTAATACATCAAAAAACCAAAAAAGTGTTAAACAATTTTATTTTCATATTTGAGATTCTTCATATAGCCACCCTTTGCCTTGATGACAGCTTTGCACACTCTTGGCATTCTCTCAACCAGCTTCACCTGGAATGCTTTTCCAACAGTCTTGAAGGAGTTCCCATATATGCTGAGCACTTGTTGGCTGCTTTTCCTTCACTCTGCGGTCCAACTCATCCCAAACCATCTCAATTGGGTTGAGGTCGGGGGATTGTGGAGGCCAGGTCATCTGATGCAGCACTCCATCACTCTCCTTGGTCAAATAGCCCTTACACTGCCTGGAGGTGTGTTTTGGGTCATTGTCCTGTTGAAAAACAAATGATAGTCCCAAGCTTAAACCAAGCTTAAACCAGATGGGATGGTGTATCGCTGCAGAATGCTGTGGTAGCCATGCTGGTTAAGTGTGCATTGAATTCTAAATAAATCACTGACAGTGTCACCAACAAAGCACCCCCACTCCATCACACCTCCTCCTCCTTGCCTCACGGTGGGAACCACACATGCGGAGATCATCCGTTCACCTACTCTGCGTCTAACAAAGACACGGTGGTTGGAACCAAAAATCTCACATCAGACCAAAGGACAGATTTACACTGGTCTAATGTCCATTGCTCGTGTTTCTTGGCCCAAGCAAGTCTCTTCTTAATATCGGTGTCCTTTAGTAGTGGTTTCTTTGCAGCAATTCGACCATGAAGGCCATTAATTTATTTGTTCTGCAATCTGTTGTGCAGTTAACTCTAATGAACTTATCCTCTGCATCAGAGGTAACTCTGGGTTTTCCTTTCCTGTAGCCGTCCTCATGAGTGCCCATTGCATCATAGCGCTTGATGGTTTTTGCGACTGCACTTGAAGAAACTTTCAAAGTTCTTGACATTTTCCGGATTGACTGACCTTCATTTCTTAAAGTAATGATGGACTATCATTTTTCTTTGTTTTTTTGAGCTGTTCTTCCCATAATATGGACTTGGTCTTTAACCAAATAGGTATATCTTCTGTATACCACCCCTACCTTGTCACAACACAACTGATTGGCTCAAACGCATTAAGAAGGAAAGAAATTCCACAAATTAATTGAAATTCCACCTGTTAATTGAAATGCATTCCAGGTGACTACCTCATGAAGCTGGTTAAGAGAATGCCAAGAGTGTGCAAAGCTGTCATCAAGGCAAAGGGTGGCTACTTTGAAGAATCTCAAATATAAAATGTATTTTGATTTGTTTAATACTTTTTTGGTTACTACATGAAATAAAGAAAAACCCTGGAATGAGTAGGTGTGTCCAAACTTTTGACTGCTACTGTAATTGAGGGCTTCTATGAATAAGTCATACACACACACACATTTATTTTAGACAGTCATTTGACAACAATAACAGTAAAAGGAAATTAAAAAACGACCGCAAAACAATCAAGTCTCCTTCTCCCTGTTTCCCTGCCATCCAAATCCAATAGCCCTGCTGACTACCATATCTCTCTCTTACAAAACAATACCACAAGCAGCATCTTGCCCCAGCTGGCAAGACAGACAAAAAAAATACAGCTGAAAGACAGACTAAAACAGACAGCTTAAAGACAGACTAAAACAGACAGCTTAAAGACAGACTAAAACAGACAGCTGAAAGACAGACTAAAACAGACAGCTGAAAGACAGACTAAAACAGTCAGCTGAAAGACAGACTAAAACAGACAGCTGAAAGAAAGACTAAAACAGACAGCTGAAAGACAGACTAAAACAGACAGCTGAAAGACAGACTAAAACAGACAGCTGAAAGACAGACTAAAACAGACAGCTGAAAGACAGACTAAAACAGACAGCTGAAAGAAAGACTAAAACAGACAGCTTAAAGACAGACTAAAACAGACAGCTTAAAGACAGACAAAAAACAGAGCGCTGAAAGACTAAACAGACAATTTAAAGAGTGACTAAAACAGACTTTTTAAAGCAAGCAAGCAAGTTTATTTATATAGCACAATTCATACATCGAAGCAATTCAATGTGCTTTACAAAGATGTTTATCAAAAATAATGAAAACATCATAATAATAAAAATACACTAAAAAAATATATAAAGATTAAAAATAAAAAAAATTAAATGGGATAAAAACATAGGAAGCTATAAGGCTAAACAGTGTGGTTAAATTTAAGTGCTCAATCGTAGGCACGTGAAAAGCTGAAAGACAGACTAAAAAGACATCTGAAAGACAGACTAAAACAGACAGCTTAAAGACAGACTAAAACAGACAGCTTAAAGAAAGACTAAAACAGACAGCTTAAGGGCAGACTAAAACAGACAGCTGAAAGACAGACTAAAACAGACAGCTGAAAGACAGACTAAAACAGACAGCTTAAAGGCAGACTAAAACAGACAGCTGAAAGACAGACTAAAACAGACAGCTGAAAGACAGACTAAAACAGACAGCTGAAAGACAGACTAAAAAGACATCTGAAAGACAGACTAAAACAGACAGCTTAAAGACAGACTAAAACAGACAGCTTAAAGACAGACTAAAACAGACAGCCTAAAGGCAGACTAAAACAGACAGCTTAAAGAAAGACTAAAACAGACAGCTTAAAGGCAGACTAAAACAGACAGCTTAAATGTCCAATACATTATACATTTTTTCTCAATATCAAATCATTTCTGGGTAACAATTAAGTGTAGTGCATTAGGAAAGTATTCAGACACCTTGACTTTTTCCACATTTTGTTACGTTACAGCTCTATTATATTCTCTAAATTGTTTTGTTTTTCTTCAGCAATCTACAAACAGTACCGCATAATCACAAAGCAATAACAGGTTTATAACATCTTTGAAAACTGAAATATCACAGTTACATAAGTATTCAGAACCTTTACTCAGTACTTTGTTGAAGCATCTTTGGCAGCGATTACAGCCTGTAACGTAACAAAATGTGGAAAAAGGGAAGGGGTCTGAATACTTTGATAACTGATGGTTGCTGATAATGTGCCTCTGTACGCCTATGACAGATATTCCATAAAAAATCAGCCATTTCCAGCTACAATAGCCATTTACAACATTAACAATGTCTACACTGTATTTCTGATCAATTTGATGTTATTTTAATGGACAAAATAATTGCTTTTCTTTCGAAAACAAGGACATTTCTAAGTGACCCCAAACCTTTGAACGGTAGTGTATATTTTTTTGTTATTTTTTTGTTATTCAAAATATATTTCACAGCTATTTAAATGGCACAATGATTCCCTACACTATTCACTGCTTGTTTTCTCACATAAACTGAAACTGAGCGACCAGGAAATGAAAGAACAATGTCCACTAGATAACACAGCCACAAAGTCAAAACATCTTTCCCATTTTGACAACAGATGCCGCTCCTGCGGGAGAAATCAATAGGCGAATATCACAGCCAACCACAACACTGGCGGGTAAGTGATTCTGTGAAACACTATTATTCCACTATTACTGCAGATATATTATGGACATTTTCTGAAATTACAATGCAACAACAAGAACAAAAACAACTATGTGTAGCACCTTTAAGACGTGTACAGTAGGAGAGCAGAGCCTTCAGTGTGAGTGAGTTGGAGGTGATGTAGGTGTGTACATTTTCTCTGTGTGTGTGTTTGTAAATGTAAGCGTCCTTAGGTATGTGTACACGTGTGTGTGCATCCGTGTGTGTGTGTGTGAATGTGTGCATACATTAGTAAATGCATGCATCCGTAGGTACTGTATGTGTGTGTAGGTGAGTGAGTTTGTGCAAGTATTTCTGTGTGCGTGCCTTTGTGTGAGTGTGTCCATGTTTGTGTGAGTCATACTGACAGGGGTTCTCATGGGGCGGACACGGTGGCACTGTGACAGAATGAGGTCGCAAGCGTCGGGCTGCCGAATGACACACTCCCCGTGTCAGCTCACACACACACTAACACACACACCAATTATGAAAGAGTCAGAGAAGGAGTCGGAGGGGATGACAGTGATACCTCTAGTCCGGCCGTGGAACTCTGACACACTCTCAATATCAATAGGAAGGATTGAACAGGACTGGAATAGGAGCAGGTTGCAATTGCATGGAGAAAGGGGGGGGGGGCTAACACTTTGGAACAATTTCAGACTAGGGGGGAGAGAGAGAGAGAGAGAGAGAGAGAGAGAGAGAGAGAGAGAGAGAGAGAGAGAGAGAGAGAGAGAGAGAGAGAGAGAGAGAGAGAGAGAGAGAGAGAGAGAGAGAGAGAGAGAGAGAGAGAGAGAGAGAGAGAGAGAGAGAGAGAGAGAGAGAGAGACAGAACGCGACAGAGAGATAAAGAATGAAAGAAACAGAGAGAGGAAGTAGACAGTGGACACGATAAGAGAAAGATGTTAACAACAGAGACATTCTAGAGACATTCCAGGCTTTACTGTCTCACAGGAGCTCCTCACTGATCCTACACTTTGACTGTGTTGTTTGGCAAAAGCCTAAGCAGTGAAATGTGTGTGTGTGTGTGTGTGTGTGTGTGTGTGTGTGTGTGTGTGTGTGTGTGTGTGTGTGTGTGTGTGTGTGTGTGTGTGTGTGTGCGTGCGTGCGTGTGTGTCTGGAGTTGTATGTGTGAGTTTACTGTATGTGCAAGGAGGGTTTTGAAAATACCGGACTGCAAGTGATGTAGATCAGAGATTACAGGGTAGGAGATGTGTAATTCTATGAAATCACAATGCATTATGATGCTGACGAAATGGCATGGTACAGAGAGAGGGAGAGAAAGGGATGGAAGTGGTGTAGGTAGCAATGGAGGAGAGAAAGAGTGGGTGGCAGGGGAACGCAGAGAGAACAAGATGGAAGGAAAGAGGGAGGGGAGAGAGTGAGACAGAGAGGAAGGGAGGGATAAAAAGTAATGCTTTTAGTCAGGCAGTGAGCCCCACACACAAGACAGCCATTTCATCCTTTCGTCCTCCATCCCTCTGAGCCCCTACAGCATTATTTAGGCAAACTTTTGTGAGGTCCTTTATGAATATCTACCACATAGCAACATATGCCTGCAAGTCGTCGTTAAATTCTCATCTATGCTTCAGAATGTGTCTTGATTGTTGACAAATGACCAGTCATTGGAGCACAAAGGTAGGTTTCTATCCAGATTTGTGAGCAGATAGAACTTGTTTCATATACTCCAGTTTTGCCTGGCAAAAACTGATTAGGCCTGCGTATATTGCCCACCATCTATCCTTAGAGTTCGTACTGCTTGGTGACCTAAACTGGGATATGCTTAACACCCCGGCCATCCTACAATCCAAACTAGATACACTCAATCTCACACAAATTATCTAGGAACCTACCAGGTACAACCCTAAATCCGTAAACATGGACACCCTCATAGATATCATCCTGACTAACTTACCCTCTAAATACACCTCCGCTGTCTTCAACCAGGATCTCAGCGATCACTGCCTTCTTGCCTGCATCCGTAACAGGTCCGCGGTCAAACGACCACCCCTCATCACTGTCAAACGCTCCCTAAAACACTTTAGCAAGCAGGCCTTCCTAATTGACCTGGCCCAGGTATCGTGGATGGATATCAATCTCATTCCGTCAGTAGAGGATGCCTGGTTGTTCTTTAAAAGTGCTTTCTCTCAATCTTAAATAAGCATGCCCCATTTAAAAAATGCTGAACTAAGAACAGATATAGCCCCTGGTTCTCCTCAGACTTGACTGCCCTTGACCAGCACAAAAACATCCTGTAGCGTACTGCATTAGCATCGAATAGCCCCCGCGATATGCAACTTTTCAGGGAAGTTAGGAACCAATATACACAAGCAGTTAGGAAAGTAAAGGCTAGCTTTTTCAAACAGAAATTTGCATCCTGTAGCACTAACTCCAAAACGTTTTGGGACACTGTAAAATCCATGGAGAATAAGAGCACCTCCTCCCAGCTGCCCACTGCACTGAGGCTAGGAAATACTATCACCACCGATAAATCTACAATAATCGAGAATTTCAACAAGTATTTTGCTACGTCTGGCCCCCTCCCTTCTCCTTCACACAAATTCAGACAGCTGATGTTCTGAAAATCTGTTGCAAAATCTGGACCCCTACAAATCATCTGGGCTAGACAATCTGGACCCTTTCTTTCTAAAATTAGCCGCCGAAATTGTCGCAACCCCTATTACTAGCCTGTTCAACCTCTCTTTCGTAAATATTTCTGAGATCCCCAGAGATTGGAAAGCTGCCGCGGTCATCCCCCTCTTCAAAGGGGTGACACTATAGATCCAAACTGTTACAGACCTATATCCATCCTGCCCTGCCTTTCAAAAGTTTTTGAAAGCCAAGTTAACAAACAGATCACCGACCATTTCGAATTACACAGTACCTTCTCCGCTATGCAATCCGGTTTCCGAGCTGGTCATGGGTGCACCTCAGCCACACTCAAGGTCCTAAATGATATTATAACCGCGATCGATAATAGACAGTACTGTGCAGCCGTCTTCACCGAACTGGCCAAGGCTTTCGACTCTGTCAACCACCATATTCTTATTGGCAGACTAAATAGCCTTGGTTTCTCAAATGACTGCCTCACCTGGTTCACCAACTACTTCTCAGATAGAGTTCAATGTGTCAAATCGGAGGGCCTGTTGTCTGGACCTATGGCAGTCTCTATGGGGGTGCCACAGGGTTAAATTCTAGGGCCGACTCTTTTCTCTGTGCATATCAATGATGTCGCTCTTGCTGCTGGTGACTCTCAGATCCACCTCTACACAGACGACACCATTTTGTATACATCTGGCCCTTCATTGGACACTGTGTTAACAAACCTCCAAACGAGCTTCAATGCCATACAACACTCCTTCCGTAGCCTCCAACTGCTCTTAAACACTAGTAAAACTAAATGCATGCTCTTCAATCGAACGCTGCTGGCACCCACCCACCCGACTAGAATCACTACTCTCGACGGGTCTGACCTAGAGTATGTGGACAACTACAAATACCTAGGTTGCTGGTTAGACTGTAAACTCTCCTTCCAGACTCACATTAAGCATCTCCAATCCAAAGTTAAATCTAGAATCGGCTTCCTATTTCACAACAAAGCCTCCTTCACTCATGCTGCCAAACATGCCCTCGTAAAACTGACTATCCTACCGATCCTTGACTTCGGCGATGTCATTTACAAAATATTCTCCAACACTCTACTCAGCAAATTGGATGTAGTCTATCACAGTGCCATCCGTTTTGTCACCAAAGCCCCATATACTACCCATCACTGTGACCTGTACGCTCTTGTTGGCTGGTCCTCACTACATATTCATCGCCAAACCCACTGGCTCCAGGCCATCTATAAATCACTGCTAGGCAAATCCCCGCCTTATCTTAGCTCATTGGTCACCATAGCAACACCCGCCCGTAGTATGCGCTCCAGCAGGTATATCTCACTGGTCATCCCCAACGCCAACACCTCCTTTGGCTGCCATTCCTTCCAGTTCTCTGCTGCCAATGACTGGAACGAACTGCAAAAATCTCTGAAGCTGGAGATTCTTATCTCCCTCACTAACTTTAAGCATCAGTTGTCAGAGCACCTTACCGATCACTGCACCTGTACACAGCCCATCTGAAATTAGCCCACCCAACTACCTCATCCCCATATTATTATTTATTTTGCTCATTTGCACCCCAGTATCTCTATTTGCACATCATCTCTTGCACATCTATCATTCCAGTGTTAATACTAATTGTAATTATTTTGCACTATGGCCTATTTATTGCCTTACCTCCATAACTTGCTACATTTGCACACACTGTATATATATTTTCTGTTGTATTTTTGACTTTATGTTTTGTTTTACCCGATATGTAACTCTATGTTGTTGTTTTTATCGCACTGCTTTGCTTTATCTTGGCCAGGTCGCAGTTGTAAATGAGAACTTGTTCTCAACTGGCTTACCTGGTTAAATAAAGGTGAAATAAATAAATAAATAAATTTAATTTAAAAAATCAACCATATAAAATACAGTTTAACAGTCTACTACTGACTCATCTTTACCAGAACAACAATAGGCTAACTTACCAGGCGATTTGATGGGTAATTCAGATTGGCCTAGTTTGGTGGGCTACTGGCTATGTCTTAAGCAGCTGTAACATCGCACTGCCTTCAATATTATGGGATGAAGATGTAACATATTCCGGTGAATTTATCACAATATTTGTGAGGAAGAACAGGACTAACCGGCTGGCAAGGAGCACTCTGCAGGCAGGCTGCCCTCAATGTGATGGTGCGGTGCAGACAACATGCTTTCCATTCAATCCGGCAACCTCTGCTACAAGTCGGCCATATGATTTAGCTTGCTCTGGACTCAAGTGAAGTGACATGATATATCCCTAATTGATATTGGCTGCCAACATGAATAACTTTCAGTATTTATTCCAGTTCAAAATAACATAACGTAACGTAAAATATTTTAGCCAAATACTTTACTCATCACATTGCGCTGCTTTGCCTCTTCTTGTAATAATTGCTCAACAAGTCTGTTTTTTGGGGGGTGCCCTTTTTTGTGTTTGAGCACATGCCCCCAAAAAGGTCTGTGCAAGGCCCTGAACATAATGGCTACCTTATGTTTGATACACTGTGTTAGAACTATGCAACATACCATTACAGCATACATACAATTCATACCAACTTTGTGTGTAAGCCAGGCTTAGCCATTCAGCAATGGTACACTGTGTTACTGTAGCTACGTAATACACAACAAAACGTCCCATTGCTCAGAAATTATGGGTGGCCCGTAATATAACATGCTTAGCAACATGATGAAACGAGGAGCATAGCAACTATACATTACTGAATTTCAGTGCTAACAACATAGCAACACCATAAACAAATCACTCCTGTTCGTTGGACAGCAGAATTAGAGGAGAGTAGTTTAGATGTATTTCCATGTCAGTGACTCACTATTCTGGCTCTACTTCATGATTGATGATGCCTTTCAAAACTCCAGCACATTTCTCCTTCTGTCCTCATTGACTACAGATAGTTTAGCAAAATTCAGGTAAGAAATTCGGGTTGAAAGATTCCTGGAATCAGGAGGGAATGAGCAGGAAATCTGGGAATATTCCGACCAAGATTTCTGGGAAACCTGGACATTTTTTGGAAATTTAACTTGAGAATTCTATAAACACTGGACTGTGTCAACAAGATCTTGTCAGTCATACAGAGGTGGCACCATAGGTCCCAGAGTGGTGTGCAGGGCTGGATTACCGAATGGGCACAAAGGGAACGTGCCCCGATATTTCGGTAGGAGGCCCCCCAAATAGCATATACAGTTGAAGTCGGAAGTTTACATACAATTAGGTTGGAGTCATTCAAATTCGCTTTTCAACCACCACAAATTTCATGTTAACAAACTATAGTTTTGGCAAGTCGGTTAGGACATCTACTTTGTGCATGACACAAGTAATTTTTCCATCAATTGTTTACAGACAGATTATATCACTTATAATTCAGTGTATCACAATTTCAGTGGGTCAGAAGTTTACATACACTAAGTTGACTGTGCCTTTAAACAGCTTGGAAAATTCCAGAAAATGATGTCATGGCTTTAGAAGCTTCTGATATGCTAATTAACATCATTTGAGTCAATTCGAGGTGTACCTGTGGATGTATTTCAAGGCCTACCATCAAACTCAGTGCCTCTTTGCTTGACATCATTGGAAAATTAAAAGAAATCAGCCAAGACCTCAGAAAAAAATGGTAGACCTCCACAAGTCTGGCTCATCCTTGGGAGCAATTTCCAAATGCCTGAAGGTAACACGTTCATCTGTACAAACAATAGTACACAAGTATAAACACCATGGGACCACGCAGCTGTCATACTGCTCAGGAAGGAGTCGCGTTCTGTCTCCTAGAGATGAACGTACCTTGGTGCGAAAAGTGCAAATCAATCGCAGAACAACAGCAAAGGACCTTGTGAAGATGCTGGAGGAAACAGGTACAAAAGTATCTATATCCATAGTAAAACAAGTCCTATATCGACATAACCTGAAAGGCCGCTCAGCAAGGAAGAAACCACTGCTCCGAAACCACCATAAAAAAGCCAGACTACGATTTGTAACTGCACATGGGGACAGAGACCATACTTTTTGGAGAAATGTCCTCTGGTCTGATGAAACAAAAATAGAACTGTTTGGCCATAATGACCATTGTTATGTTTGGAGGAAAAAGGGGGTTGCTTGCAGGCCGAAGAACACCATCCCAGCCGTGAAGCACGGGGGTGGCAGCATCATGCTGTGGGGGTGATTTGATGGAGGAGGGATTGGTGCACTTCACAAAATAGATGGCATCATGAGGAAGGAAAATTATGTGGATATATTGAAGCAACATCTCAAGACATCACTCAGGAAGTTAACGCTTGGTTGCAAATGGTTCTTCCAAATGGACAATGACCCTAAGCATACTTCCAAAGTTGTGGCAAAATGGCTTAAGGACAACAAAGTCAAGGTATTGGAGTGGCCATCACAAAGCCCTGACCTCAATCCTATAGAAAATGTGTGGGCAGAACTGAAAAAGCGTGTGCGAGCAAGGAGGCCTAAAAACCTGACTCAGTTACACCAGCTCTGTCAGGAGGAATGGGCCAAAATTCACCCAACTTATTGTGGAAAGCTTGTGGAAGGCTACCCGAAACATTTGACTCAAGTTAAACAATGTAAAGGCAATGCTACCAAATACTAATTGAGTGTATATAATTTTCTGACCCACTAGGAATGTGATGAAATAAATAAAAGCTGAAATAAATTATTCTCTCTACTATTATTCTGACATTTCACATTCTTAAAATAAAGTGGTGATCCTAACTGACCTAAGACAGGGAATTTTTACTAGGATTAAAAGTTATTTGGCTAAGGTGTATGTAAACTTCAACTGTATAACACATCATACGCATTGGCAAAATGTGTAGAATATCAGGAAATTGGCTTTAAAACTGCTAAATTTCCTGTCATCCTCATGGCAAAATGTGAAGATTAGCATGAGATGAGCTATAAAACAGCACATGATTGGACAATAAAACTCACAGGGCTGAGCTTGCTTTATGCAGGTTTTCATCATGTAGTACTTCCCTATGCAACTGTAGGCCTAATTAAAAATGTACTCACATTCTATGACAGCTATTGTGTTTATTGATTAATTCCAGTTAAGTCTAGGTAGCCTACTCAGCCCAAGTTTGAATATAA
This sequence comes from Coregonus lavaretus, assembly GCF_964263955.1. Lineage (NCBI taxonomy): Eukaryota > Metazoa > Chordata > Actinopteri > Salmoniformes > Salmonidae > Coregonus > Coregonus lavaretus. The sequence goes on along the minus strand of NW_028166494.1, from coordinate 492,325 downwards.
ACCAAACTTGATCCCATTCACCTTTTCTCACAAACAAATACGCAATGTTATCGCTTTGTTTAATAAATACCAGAGGAAAGTGGAGAGCACGTCTTGAGCTTTGTGCATTGTGCCCGGCCCACTCGACATGCGATTTCTGTGAATCTGATTGGTCAAGACGCAACGAGTCTGCAGCAGCACTCTGATGTGAAGTGCAGATATTGTGCGCGAGTTGACAATCATGATAGAAATCGGTCTTAAAAACAGCACTTTGCCCTTCTTTTTAAATGTGCAATATGCAGAAATTGCTCCGGCATTTCCTGCTTGATAAAATAGTTCACCTCATCAGTTTGTGACAAAACAAGCAAGTATAGTGTAAAGAATCATTGTACCATTGAAACTGCTGGGAAATATCTTTTCAATAACCAAAAATATTATACTTTCAGCTTTTGAAGCTGGTGTACAAAATCGAAAGTAAACCACGTTAAAACGAAACTTAAGCATGGGAAGCATAGAAATAGCGCACATAGAACAGATCTACCGCTTCTTAGACTTGCTTTAATTGAGAATGACAGAGCTATAACTCACATTTCTATGTGAATTTGGTCAGGTCGCCCAAAAAGTTACATTTTGCAGCTTTAACACTTTGCTTTGATATATTTTATTAAACTAAATCAAAAGTCTATGGCAAATGCCGTCTTGCCACACGTTTTCCGCCGGCCCTGCAGTCATGCAAACGATGATTCTCTCTTTCCAATCCGACATAAAGACTACAGCTCAACTGCACAAAATTAGATATAGTGTGATAATCTAATCAAACTACATTTCAGCAATCCAATGAGTGGATATAACAATTTCAGCATTCACTTTATGAAAACCCATCTCCCCTCTGTGCCTAAAATTGTCCCACAGTAGGACAAGCAATTACAGTACTCTGCATGACAGTGTAGTGTCATAGCCAGACTACAGTCACTGGTTGTGTCCCAAATGGCACCTTATTTGCTATACAGTGTATAACTTTTGACCAGAGCCCATTTGAGACTCAGCCACCACTGTCATATGATGTGCAGTGCTGTGTGCCTGTCTAAGAGGGTTCACTGCACTAGCCAATGTCTGCTGAATAAAACATAGACTCCACTGACCTCTGCAAACACAGAATCCAGAAAAAAAGAAAGAGAGAAAGTTTGCTTTTCTTTTATCTTAGTTTCTGCTATAATGTGTGCTTGGCCAACTTTGAAGTCAACAATTTTCATCCTAGTTCCTCTCTCTCTCCCCCTCTCTCTCGCTTCCTATTTCCCTCTTTCTGTCTCTGTCGCTCTCTCTCCGATCTCCCTCTCTCTTTATATAGCTCTCTCTCTCCCTTCCCATATTTCTTCCTGTCTCTCAGTATCTCTATCTCTCACCCTACGTCTCCCCCCATGCACTCAGGGTAATACACAGATGGAAGATGCTTCTCTGAATATGAACTTGTCCCTCAGCTAAATAAAAATGATATCAAGACCAACTCTGGGGAAATAAAAGAGCAAGGCAAAGAAGGGGGGAGGGAGAAAGGGATTTGGGGACTTGCACTGTTGAAAACACTGATAAATAGCATAGTATTTGTTTAATTTAATTTCATACCATTACAGTCTGGTCTCTCGGCTTTGCAAGGCAGTTGCAGAGATATGATAATGCATTGGACGATAATGTATTGAAATATAATGTACTGAATGATTATGTGCCTGCTCTGAATGCTCTGAAATATGACGACCTGTGTATGAACTTTCATCTCGCTTTCTCATGTGAAAATAAATTATACATAAATAAAGACAAAAGATTGCCACCCAGTGTATTCCACATAGAAATAAAAGCATGCACTGCACAAATCCACAGCAACACATACATGCACGGACAAATTCAGGGACTCAGGCACACACAAACACAGACACACACACACACACACCCACCCCTTTCACACACAGCTGCTCCTATTACTGCTGTTTTTCCTGTGGATGTTTGGTTTGCTGGTGGGAACTGTAGCCTAGGGCATATGACTAACAGAAATGCAACAACTTTCACAGTTAATAAAGAGACACAATGGCAAGCACTTAATGCTAGGAGCCACGTTGACCTGAACACACCACAACAAGCCGTGCATAATTTGTTCAATTACCTAAAATATCTGACGAGCACAGCGGTCCTAACCTAGGGCACCACTCAGCACACAGAGCCATGATGAGGGCTGGCATACAGGGACACAACATGTGTGTGTGTGTGTGTGTGTGTGTGTGTGTGTGTGTGTGTGTGTGTGTGTGTGTGTGTGTGTGTGTGTGTGTGTGTGTGTGTGTATCTATATGTGTGTGGCAGGTTAAAGGGATACTTTGGAATTACTTCCCCAGAGTCAGATGAACTCATAGATAACATTGTTATGTATCTGCATCCAGTTGGAAAGAAGTTACAGGTAGTTTTGAGGGCCATTGCTGACTAGCGTTAGCGCAATCACTGGAAGTCTATTCGAACAGCTACGCACTAACGCTAGTTAACAATTGGGCTAACGCTAGAACGCAACTTGGTATCCACGTGTATCCAAAATGGTATCCACGTGTTCATCTGACTCTGGGGAATTAGATAAAGGGCTTAATTGTCAAAATCCTGAACTTTCCCTTCAATAGGACAGTGCATAAAATGGAGAGGGAAAATAGATGATGGAAAAAATAGACATTTTGTTTTTGAAAGTTTTTTTTGACTCATAAGCACAAATCTGGTCATGTAACCTGTAAAGCAGGGGTTTGTGGGAGATGTAGTTGAAGAAAAGAGTCCACTATACATCATTGAGACCTACCTCTGGTGATAACACACACTGTTACATAAAACAGACCACTGTAGATAGAATGTAGAATTGTACGAATTTTACCACCTACCAAAGACAACGGCATAAAATAATAATGTGCACCATTAGGTTCTTCTAGTGTACAAGAAACATTTATTGAAGTTTAAAAATTGATATGGAATGTAAAGCGGGCACATTATGTTGCTGGTTGCATTATTTAAAAGGTCTGTGTAGCCAGAGCAACAGTCCAATGAGCAGGGGATAGAGGTGACGCGTGTTCCTTTATGAGCTCTGGAGATCTATACATACAGTTGAAGTCGGAAGTTTACATACACCTTATCCAAATACATTTAAACTCGGTTTTTCACAATTCCTGACATTTAATCCTACTACAAATTCCCTGTTTTAGGTCAGTTAGGATCACCACTTTATTTTAAGAATGTGAAATGTCCGAATAATAGTAGAGAGAATTATTTATTTCAGCTTTTATTTCTTTCATCACATTCCCGGTGGGTCAGAAGTTTACATACACTCAATTAGTATTTGGTAGCATTGCATTTAAATTGTTTAACTTACGTCAAACGTTTCGGGTAGCCTTCCACAAGCTTCCCACAATAAGGTGGGGGAATTTTGGCCCATTCCTCCTGACAGAGCTGGTGTAACTGAGTAAGGTTTGTAGGCCTCCTTGCTTGCGCACGCTTTTTCAATTCTGCCCACACATTTTCTATAGGATTGAGGTCAGGGCTTTGTGATGGCCATTCCAATACCTTGATGTTGTTGTCCTTAAACCATTTTGCCACAACTTTGGAAGTATGCTTGGGGTCATTGTCCATTTGGAAGACCCATTTCCGACCAAGCTTTAACTTCCTGACTGATGTCTTGAGATGTTGCTTCAATATATCCACATTATGTTCCTTCCTCATGATGACATCTATTTTATAAAGTGAACCAGTCCCTCCTGCAGCAAAGCACCCCCACAGCATGATGCTGCCACCAATGTGCTTCACAGTTGGGATGGTGTTCTTCGACTTGCAAGCGTCCTCCTTTTTCCTCCAAACATAACGATGGTCATTATGGCCAAACAGTTCTATTTTTGTTTCATCAGACCAGAGGACATTTCTCCAGAAAGTACGATCTTTGTCCTCATGTGCAGTTGCAAACCGTAGTCTGGCTTTTTTATGGCGGTTTTGGAGCAGTGGCTTCTTCCTTGCTAAGTGGCCTTTCAGGTTATGTCGATATAGGACTTGTTTTACTGTGGATATAGATACATTTGCACCTGTTTCCTCCAGCATTTTCAGAAGGTCCTTTGCTGTTGTTCTGGGATTGATTTGCACTTTTCGCACCAAAGTACGTTCGTCTCTAGGAGCGGTATGACGGCTGCGCGGTATGACGGCTGCGTGGTCCCATGGTGTTTATACTTGCATACTATTGTTTGTGTAGATGAACGTGGTACCTTCAGGCGTTTGGAAATTGCTCCCAAGGTTGAACCAGACTTGTGGAGGTCTACCATTTTCTTTCTGAGGTCTTGGCTGATTTCTTTTGATTTTCCCATGATGTCAAGCAAAGAGGCACTGAGTTTGAAGGTAGGCCTTGAAATACATCCACAGCTACACCTCCAATTGACTAAAAATATGTAAATTAGCCTATCAGAAGTTTCTAAAGCCATGACATCATTTTCTGGAATTTTCCAAGCTCTATAAAGGCACAGTCAACTTAGTGTATGTAAACTTCTGACCCACTGGAATTATGATACACTGAATTATAAGTGAAATAATCTGTCTGTAAACAATTGTTGGAAAAATTACTTGTGTCATGCACAAAGTAGATGTCCTAACCGACTTGCCAAAACTATAGTTTGTTAACAAGAAATTTGTGGAGTGGTTGAAAAACAAGTTTTAATGACTCCAACCTAAGTGTATGTAAACTTCTGACTTCAACTGTAGAGGTAGATGTACTTTATCAATCCCCAAGGGGAACTTCGATGTAAAAATGCAGCAGACAAAAAGACATACAGCTGGATCTCTCAAGGAGTAAGCCAAAGCTCATACAGTGGGGGAAAAAAGTATTTAGTCAGCCACCAATTGTGCAAGTTCTCCCACTTAAAAAGATGAGAGAGGCCTGTAATTTTCATCATAGGTACACGTCAACTATGACAGACAAATTGAGAGAAAAAAATCCAAAAAATCACATTGGAGGATTTTTAATGAATTTATTTGCAAATTATGGTGGAAAATAAGTATTTGGTCACCTACAAACAAGCAAGATTTCTGGCTCTCACAGACCTGTAACTTCTTCTTTAAGAGGCTCCTCTGTCCTCCACTCGTTACCTGTATTAATGGCACCTGTTTGAACTTGTTATCAGTATAAAAGACACCTGTCCACAACCTCAAACAGTCACACTCCAAACTCAACTATGGCCAAGACCAAAGAGCTGTCAAAGGACACCATAAACAAAATTGTAGACCTGCACCAGGGTTGGAAGACTGAATCTGCAATAGGTAAGCAGCTTGGTTTGAAGAAATCAACTGTGGAAGCAATTATTAGGAAATGGAAGACATACAAGACCACTGATAATCTCCCTCGATCTGGGGCTCCACGCAAGATCTCACCCCGTGGGGTCAAAATGATCCCAGAACCACACGGGGGGACCTAGTGAATGACCTGCAGAGAGCTGGGACCAAAGTAACAAAGCCTACCATCAGTAACACACTACGCCGCCAGGGACTCAAATCCTGCAGTGCAAGACGTGTCCCCCTGCTTAAGCCAGTACATGTCCAGGCCCGTCTGAAGCTTGCTAGAGTGCATTTGGATGATCCAGAAGAGGATTGGTAGAATGTCATATGGTCAGATGAAACCAAAATATATATTTTTGGTAAAAACTCAACTCGTCGTGTTTGGAGGACAAAGAATGCTGAGTTGCATCCAAAGAACACCATACCTACTGTGAAGCATGGGGGTGGAAACATCATGCTTTGGGGCTGTTTTTCTGCAAAGGGACCAGGACGACTGATCCGTGTAAAGGAAAGAATGAATGGGGCCATGTATCGTGAGATTTTGAGTGAAAACCTCCTTCCATCAGCAAGGGCATTGAAGATGAAACGTGGCTGGGTCTTTCAGCATGACAATGATCCCAAAAACACTGCCTGGGCAACGAAGGAGTGGCTTCGTAAGAAGCATTTCAAGGTTCTGGAGTGGCCTAGCCAGTCTCCAGATCTCAACCCCATAGAAAATCTTTGGAGGGAGTTGAAAGTCCGTGTTGCCCAGCAACAGCCCCAAAACATCACTGCTCTAGAGGAGATCTGAATGGAGGAATAGGCCAAAATACCAGCAACAGTGTGTGAAAACCTTGTGAAGACTTACAGAAAACGTTTGACCTGTGTCATTGCCAACAAAGGGTATATAACAAAGTATTGAGAAACTTTTGTTATTCACCAAATACTTATTTTCCACCATAATTTGCAAATAAATTCATTAAAAATCCTACAATGTGATTTTCTGGATTTTTTTTTCTAATTTTATCTGTCATAGTTGACGTGTACCTATGATGAAAATTACAGGCCTCTCTCATCTTTTTAAGTGGGAGAACTTGCACAATTGGTGGCTGACTAAATACTTTTTTCCCCCACTGTATATATACTGAGATCATGTGACAGATCATGTGACACTTATATTGCACACAGGTGGACTTTATTTAACTAATTATGTGACTTCTGAAGGTAATTGGTTGCACCAGATCTTATTTATGGGCTTCAAAGCAAAGGGGGTGAATACATATGCACGCACCTCTTTTCCGTTATTTATTCTTTTTAATTTCTTGAAACAATTAATTTTTTTCATTTCACTTCACCAATTTAGACTATTTTGTGTATGTCCATTACATGAAATCCAAATAAAACTCCATTTAAATTACAGGTTGTAATGCAACAAAATAGGAAAAACGCCAAGGAGTATGAATATTTTGCAAGGCACTGTAGTTAAATAGTTAACCAAATAGCTACCCGGACTATTTGCAATTACTTTTTTGTCTCATCACATACGCTGCTGCTACTGTTTTATTATCTATCCTGTTGCCTAGTTACTTTATTCCTATTTATATGTACATACTGTATCTACCTCAATTACCTTGTTCCCCTGCACATCGACTCAGTACTGGTACCCTGTTTACATAGCCAAGTTATTGCTACTCATTGTGTATTTATTATTACTCTATTACAATCAGTCCAAGGCATTACAGACAAATTGAAATTGCTGAGGGGTTTCCAGAGAGAATAATACAACATGAAAAAAATGAAAAAGATGCTATTAGAGCCAATCACAACACCTCATTAAGAACATTTAATTTGTTCATGATTCACGGAGGTCCGCAAAATCAAATGTCTATCACACGCAGTCAAAGTGCATTATATACTGTATATGTCTGTTGAGGGAAAACTGTTGACTTTTTTGGAGCCTGTCAGTGACTTGACAGATAATCAGGGGGGTCATATTTGTATTGGTAAGTGTACAAAGGTGTATTTTTTATATTGGCCGTGTTCCCTGGGTTGTTAGGGTAGACTGGGGGAGCCGTAAGATAACGAAAGAGAGAGAGTACAAGAGAGAACAAGAGAGAATGGGAGAACGTGAACAAGATAATGAGAGTGAGAGAGAGAGAGAGAGAGCGAGAGAGAGAGAGAATAAGAAAAGTGAGAGAGAGAGGAAGAGAGAGAGTGAATAAGAAAAACGCTAGAGAGAGCAAATAAGAAAAGCGAGAGAGAATAAGAAATGCGAAAGAGGAGGGAAAGAGACACACAATGGTTCACACACACACACACACACACACACACACACACACACACACACACACACACACACACACACACACCACAAACAGACACTGGTTCACACACAAAGAGACAATGATTCACACACAGACACTGGTTCACACACATATAGACAATGGTTCACACACAGACACTGGTTCACACACATATAGACAATGGTTCACACTCCCGGCCAGGACACTGGTTTGTCTTGCTTGCTTTCTTTCTAGCCGGCCTGGCCGAGCGTCGCATATTGCCCTGGCTTCTGTAATGCCTTTATATAAAACAATGTTTTTAGATATTAAATTGTTACATACACAGAGAGAGAGAGAGAGAGAGAGAGAGAGAGAGAGAGTGAGAGAGAGAGAGAGAGAGAGAGAGAGAGAGAGAGAGAGAGAGAGAGAGAGAGAGAGAGAGAGAGAGAGAGAGAGAGAGAGAGAGAATAGGACTGTCTGGCAGTATTATAGCAGCCATCAAACCCCGCTGGTACAGTAATGCTGGCAATCAGACCAGGGGAGGCAAATTGACTGCTGAACAGATTTTGACATCTGTGTTTTTTTGTGAGGCAAGGGCCTGACAAATCTGAGCTGAATCTTAGCCAGAGATTATGACAGATAGTTTTTATCCATTTGGTGGAGATTATTTAAACGCTCTGGGTAGTTGACCTTTGGAATATTAACAATGTGTGGTTGCTCGTTGCTTTAATAAGATACTGCTATTAGTAAACCGAAGCTAGGCACACAAGCATACACACACACACACACACACAAACAGAGACACTAAAATTGCACTCATTTAGAAATGCAATCACACACAGAAACTAATCGTGCAAGAGAGAGAAATGGTTCCATCCTCTTTATAAACCCCTGACTGTATCAATTGTAAGGGAATATTACCTTTTTTTCTTTTTTTCCAACAGGTAGGGAGCAGTAGTCTTGATTACTGAGAGCGTGAGGAGAGCGCAGTCATAGATACCTGCGCGAAATCACACTGGAACTTGCCCCGAGTGACACACTTAATAAAATCACCCCCCTGCATTTCAGACCAGGGAAACGCAGTTAAGATCACACATTAATGCTAATGTATACAACACATAAACAAAAGTCTCTGAGTACCCTAACTAGCCATGGCATTAACACGATGCAGGCCAGATCGCATCCAGACTGGAAAATCAGTTCCCCTGCCAAACGGAGTAAATCTAAATTAGCCGGGTGACTATAGAGTAGATGGACTCGTGTATAGCTGTGTTTTTTTAACATCCAAATCACATCAGCGGTTAAATTCCGGCACATAAAACAGAGTGGACCCAATTTGCTCTGACTAGCGCTGTCACCTGGTCAGACACACCTGCCTAAGCCAGTTAGGATTTTCGTCAGGGGGTATGGGATCCGACAAGGCAGAATTCCTCAAAATGAGAAATTTTCTGAATGTTCCTAATTCGCTCCTTATGTTCGCTCGTTCTCTGCCTTGGTGGGCAATGTTGTTCAAGGATGGCAAAACAAACTGCCAGTGGGAATGGTCGCAATACCGCAATGGCGATGCCTCAGGCAGACAAACACACACACACACCTAACAGGACAGTGGGGTTGGGAGGAGCCATTACAGTTTGTCTGAATAATTGATGTGTTATTTAGGAAAATGCGTGGGTGCTTAACGTGACCAAATTACAGCTGTCGAGAGATGGGGGAGAAAATGAGAACGGAACAAGATCTGTTTCCATGACGAACGGCCTTGAGGTTTATGACTCTAGACAGAAGGGTTACTTGGACGACGCCAGCACACATCACATTTTGTTAGGAATGTCCATGTAGGTGTTATCACTAGATACATTCTTATTTTTTACTGGCTGAAACATTTCCAATGCATCTTCTCTCAATCTCCCTTCACATCTCTCTTTCCCTCCCTTTCTCTCTCCCTCATCTCACTCGCTCTCCTCTCTCTCTCCCAATCTTTTCCCTCCCCATCCCCATCTCCTCATCTCGTTCCCCCCCTTTCTCTGTCCCCAATCTCTCTATTTTTCTCACTCTCTTTCTTTCTTTCCATCTTCCCCCCTCCCCTGCATCTTCATCCTAAACAGATAAGCCTGCAGAATAGTTCTTATAAATATGAAGACATTACAGGACAATCTTGGAGGCAACAGCTTGCTTGTGGTTATCTTTTCCTGCTCTCTCAGGACCGGGGCTAGAGAAGAAGAGTCTTTATGCTGCTCCACACATAAAGCCAGGCTCCACGCTCGAGTGCCCATGCGATCCCCTAATCGCCGCTCCTTAGATGGCCTGCTGAATGTCATCACCGGCTCCTCTGTGGCTTGCTCCTTGCCACACTGGGGACCGCAAATGTCACAGGATGAAATCTCATTAAAGCAAAAGTCACAATCGGTAATAAAATGAGATGTCCAGTTTCACACGGTCTTCATTAGCTTGCGTACCCAAGCAGTGTCTCTTCAGAGGTGAGAGGCCATACTGTAACAAGATGAATGGGCTGTGGTTGCTGTTTAAATAGTCTGTCGTATTATTACAGTTTAGAGGGTCGATCTTTTCTGTTTTCTGGTGGAAAAATTTTCGCCAGTGAAGTCTCTTAGGTTAACGATTTGTTCAATTTATTTTTGACAGAACGTCATCAATTGTTGTGTTTATGAGCTAGGCTTATATTGTGTTTAATTTGTTGGCTGGTGCAATCAATTGTCCCCTTTAGGGATCAATTAAGTATCATATTTTACCATACTGCAACATATTGCAGCACTCTGAAGAAGCCATGTTGATGTTACCTGCTGCAATTTTTTACCATTGACCCATTCAACCATAAAGACATCCCAAGACATCCCAAGACATCCCAAGCAACAATGGACAGTTATGTCTACTGTTCCCTCATCCCTATTACCCATAACGTATCCTGCACTTATTTCTTTAGAACACCTGGACACTAATTTAGGTCATTTTAGACCCAGCAGCCCAACAGCAGTGTGCCTGATCTGTAGTTTTAAATTGGTCACCGGTCCATATCACTAATAATAATAACGCTATTCTCCTGACCATGTGTGAGACTCCATAATAAAGTGGAGAGGAGAGAGGGGGGGATGGAGAAGGAGGGATGGAGAGAGATGTGAGAATAGAGAGATGAAGAGAGGAGGACAGGAAGAAGGGGGGCAGACATGTTAAGAGGAGAGGGATGGATGAGAAAGATAACATACAGGGAGAGAAAACAAATGAAAGGGAGGGCAACGAATGAGAAGGGATGGAGTAGACATGGGGAGACAAGGCGAGCAACATATTACGAACAAATGAAAGAATGGAGGAGGACAGCAAATGTTGAGAGAAGGATAGAGGGACAGTGAGAAGAGCAAACATATTGACGAAAGAATGGATGGAGGGAGGAAAGAAGGATGAAACACATTTCAGCGTAATAGTCCTCTGTGATCCACAGCAATGGAGGAGCTGTGTTTGAACTGAATGTTCTTTGCTCTCGTTGTCAAATAGACAGACCAGAAATAGAATGAATAGACACTATGTTATACAGCAGATCTTCATACATGACCCTGGACGAAGACAGTTGGGCTATATGACATTACAACAAAATAATATTCTGATGCGGATACTGATTCCAATTCTGATTCCATTTTCAATCATTGTCGGGGGAAATTCCTGCTCATTACTCACCGATTGTACATCTTATAGAAAATTCACTCCCTGTACTGTCACTATTGGCTTGTGACGAGCTCTTTGACGGTCACATTGAAAGAGGAAGAGCATTGCCTGAATACAAAGATTGTAGTGGTAGCAACCTTCTGCTTAGTGGCTGCTGTGTGCTCATACATTTCCATTCATCATGGTTTGTTGACTTTGCACAATGCTTTGGTTGCACTTTGCAGTCCATTTATCCATGTATTAGCTAATCCCACCAATGGGGAGAATGATATGCAAATCCACAATGGGAAAGGATAAGTACCATTGACAACATCAGAAGATCATGGTCTTTAGTACAATAGGGAGGTAGCGAACATCAGTGAATTGAATGGTGTTTGGCTAATGAGCATTCCGACAATAATGCCTATTGGAAGACATAAAGCATACAAGTATAAATCAATGGCCAAGTATTCACTGAGACAAAATGGACATTATAATGAAATGTTAATTTACATTCAAATCTAAATATTGCATTGGAAAATGTACTGTCAACCGTAACCATGCTCTTAGCTCTTAATAACTTTAGTAGTTAAATGGATAGACAGTAGCTATTCCAGTTGGAGCTTAATGCCAAGATGCACATTAGCAGATTACAGTGCTTTCGGAAAGTATTCAGACCCCTTGACTTTTTCCACATTTTGTTAGGTTACAGCCTTATTCTAAAATTGATTAAATAGTCCCCCCCCCCCCCCCCCCCACACACACACAAACACACACCTCATCAGTCTACACACAACACCCTATAATGACAAACAAAAAACTAGTTTAGATTATTTTGGCAAATGTATAAAAAAGAAAGAACTGAAATATCACATTTACATTAGTATTCAGACCCTTTACTCAGTACTTTATTGGGACAGTGAGCAACAATTACAGACTCTTGGATATGACGCTACAAGCTTGGCACACCTGTATTTGGGGAGTTTCTCCCATTCTTCTCTGCAGATCCTCTCTAGCTCTGTCAGATTGGATGGGGAGCGTTGCTGCACAGCTATTTTAAGGTTCCTCCAGAGATGTTCGATCGGGTTCAAGTCCGGGCTCTGGCTGGGCCACTCAAGGACATTCAGAGACATGTCACGAAGCAACTCCTGCGTTGTCTTGGCTGTGTGCTTAGGATTGTTGTCCTGTTGGAAGGTGAACGTTCGCCCCAGTCTGAGGTCCTGAGCGCTCTGGAGCAGGTTTTCATCAAGGATCTCTCTGTAGTTTACTCCGTTCATCTTTCCCTCGATCCTCACTAGTCTCCCAGTCCCTGCCGCTGAAAACATCCCCACAGCATGATGCTGCCACCACCATGCTTCACCGTAGGGATGGTGCCAGGTTTCCTCCAGACGTGAATCTTGGCATTCAGGCCAAAGATTTTAATATTGGTTTCATCAGACCAGAGAATCTTGTTTCTCATGGTCTGAGAGTCTTTAGGTACCTTTTGGCAAACTCCAAGTGGGTTGTCATGTGCATTTTACTGAGGAGTGGCTTCCATCTGGCCACTCTACCATAAAGGCCTGAACGGTGGAGTGCTGCAGAGATGGTTGTCCTTCTGGAAGGTTCTCCCATCTCCGCAGAGGATCCATTGGGTTCTTGGTCACCTCCCTGATTGCTCAGTTTGGCCCGGCGGCCAGCTCTAGGAAGAGTCTTGGTGGTTTCAAACTTCTTCCATTTAAGAATGATGGAGGCCACTGTGATCTTGGGGACCTTCAATGCTGCAGAATCTTTTTGGTACCCTTCCCCAGATCTGAGCCTCGACACAATCATGTCTCTGAGCTCTACGGACAATTCCTTCGACCTCATGGCTTAGTTTTTGCTCTGACATGTGCTGTCAACTGTGGGACCTTATATAGACAGGTGTGTGCCTTTCCAAACAATGTCCAATCAATTGAATTTACCACAGGTGGACTCCAATCAAGTTGTAAATGTACAAAAACCTGTTTTCGTTTTGTCGTGATGGGGTATTGTGTGAAGATTGCTAGTGATCTTTAAAAATGTAATCCATTTTAGAATAATGCTGTTATGTAGCAAAATTTGGAAAAAGTCAAGTGATCTGAATACTTTCCGAAGGCACTGTATATCCTCTGTGTTGAGGAGACCACAGAGACTAAAGCACCCTCCCCACACAGATGCTGGTCCATGTTGACTCCAATGCTTCCCACAGTTGTGTCAAGTTGGCTGGATGTCCTTTGAGTGGTAGACCATTCTTGATACACACGGGAAACTGTTGAGTGTGAAAAACCAACAGCGTTGCAGTTCTGACACAAACTGGTGCACCTGGCACCTACTACCATACCCCGTTCAAAGGCACTTAAATATTTTGTCTTGCCCATTCACCCTCTGAATGGCACACACACAATCCATGTCTCAATTGTCTCTTGGTTTAAAAATAATTATTTTACCTGTCTCCTCCCCCTCATCTACACTGATTTAAGTGGATTTAACAAGTGACATCAATAAGGGATCATAGCTTTCACCTGGATTCACCTGGTCAGTCTGTCATGGGAAGGGCAGGTGTTCATAATGTTGTGTACACTCAGTGTATGCCACATCTAATAACTAACCTTCTACATCTATTCACCACTGAGAGACAAAGTTTCTGATAAATCCCATTACCTCATGAAAAACCCCTAATTTGATCTCTACATAACCCAACAACATGTCTGATTGGCTTCGACTCCACTGAGAATTCTGACTTATACAAACTGGCACTCTTGACTTTAATTTAAACTTTACAACTATCTTCTGAAGCCTTTGAACAAGCCTTTGAACAAAAAAAAAGCCAAGTCAATTGGGAGAAATGTCTCACCATGTGCCATTCAACATCTCAGCGCGGGTTCCGTTTGTTGATGGCACACTTAAACGAGGCAGTAATCTCCATGCCAATGACATTCTCTATCTCTCTCTCCGCCCATGTGTTTTTATACCTATGCGTCCATCATCATTTCAGGGCAGGTTTGGAGCGGCGATCACTTCAACTGTATCTTTATTCATTAGGAGCAGAGCGAGAAACAGAGGATGAACAAGTTTGACCTCGCTTTGAATCGTTTCCCATTTGAATCTGAAAGGGAGGTCTGCAGAGTTCAAGCGAAGATAAAGAGAGAATAAGAAACGTTTCTCTTCCGTCTCTCTCTACCTCCCTCCCTCCATCCAAGCTTGGCCTCTAGGCATGCGCTCGCAATGCTCTTTTCCTCTGGCCTATGGAAATCTCTCACACACCCAATACACACACACACACACATGCATGAACACACACACTTCTCCCTACACATAGCGAAAGCACACATAAGCAAAGAAGATGCATGCACACACACACACACACACACACTTCTCCCTACACACACATACACACATACACACTTCACCCCTATCCCCTCTCATCTCCATCTAATCCCTTGAACTCTGAAATAAGCACTTAAGAACGTGACAGAGATGTAAACAGCGGTTTAATGGCATTATGCGAAGCACGGCCAAGCTGGATGGAAAACAGCAAAGAAGACAAACCAGTGTCCTGGCCGGGGACCAGGGCTGGCACACCCTCAATATATGCAGAGCTCAGGGGGAGAGGGCCTTTTAGCACTGCAACTCCATAGGGTCTGTGTGTGTGTGTGTGTGTGGGTATCCATGTGTTTACATACAAGCATGTGTATGAAAATTCACATGTACAGTCGTGGTCAAAAGTTTTGAGAATGACACAAATATTAATTTTCACAAAGTCTGCTGCCTCAGTTTTTATGATGGCAATTTGCATATACTCCAGAATGTTATGAAGAGTGATCAGATGAATTCCAATTAATTGCAAAGTCCCTCTTTGCCATGAAAAATGTACTTAATCCCCAAAAAACATTTTCACTGCATTTCAGCCCTGCCACAAAAGGACCAGCTGCCATCATGTCAGTGATTCTCTCGTTAACACAGGTGAGTGTTGACGAGGACAAGGCTGGAGATCACTCTGTCATGCTGATTGAGTTAGAATAACAGACTGGAAGCTTTAAAAGGAGGGTGGTGCTTGAAATCATTGTTCTTCCTCTGTTAACCATGGTTACCTGCAAGGAAACACATGCCGTCGTCATTGCTTTGCACAAAAAGGGCTTCACAGGCAAGGATATTGCTGCTAGTAAGATTGCACCTAAATCAACCATTTATCGGATCATCAAGAACTTCAAGGAGAGAGGTTCAATTGTTGTGAAGAAGGCTTCAGGGCGCCCAAGAAGTCCAGCAAGCGCCAGGACCGTCTCCTAAAGTTGATTCAGCTGCGGGATCGGGGCACCACCAGTGCAGAGCTTGCTCAGGAATGGCAGCAGGCAGGTGTGAGTGCATCTGCACGCACAGTGAGTCAAAGACTTTTGGAGGATGGCCTGGTGTCAAGAAGGGCAGCGAGGAAGCCACATCTCTCCAGGAAAAACATCAGGGACAGACTGATACTCTGCAAAAGGTACTGGGATTGGACTGCTGAGGACTGGGGTAAAGTCATTTTCTCTGATTAATCCCCTTTCCGATTGTTTGGGGCATCCGGAAAAAAGCTTGTCCGGAGAAGACAAGGTGAGCGCTACCATCAGTCCTGTGTCATGCCAACAGTAAAGCATCCTGAGACCATTCATATGTGGGGTTGTTTCTCAGCCAAGGGAGTGGGCTCACTCACAATTTTGCCTAAGAACACAGCCATGAATAAGGAATGGTACCAACACATCCTCAGAGAGCAACTTCTCCCAACCATCCAAGAACAGTTTGGTGATGAACAATACCTTTTCCAGCATGATGGAGCACCTTGCCATAAGGCAAAAGTGATAACTAAGTGGCATCGGGGAACAAAACATCGAAATGTTTAGTCCATGGCCAGGATCTCCCCAGAGCTTAATTCCATTGAGAACTTGTGGTCAATCCTCAAGAGGCGGGTGGACAAACAAAAACCCATACATTCTGACAAACTCCAAGCATTGATTATGCAAGAATGGGCTGTCATCAGTCAGGATGTGGCCCAGAAGTTAATTGACAGCATGCCAGGGCGGATTGCAGAGGTCTTGAAAAAGAAGGGTCAACACTGCAAATATTGACTCTTTGCATAAACTTAATGTAATTGTCAATAAAAGCCTTTGACACTTATGGAATGCTTGTACTTATACTTCAGTATACCATAGTAACATCTGACAAAAATATCTAAAAACACTGAAGCTGCAAACTTTGTGAAGACCAATACTTGTGTCATTCTCAAAACTTTTGACCACAACTGTATATAATAATAATAATAATATGCCATTTAGCAGACGCTTTTATCCAAAGCGACTTACAGTCATGTGTGCATACATTTTTACATATGGGTGGTCCCAGGGATCGAACCCACTACCCTGGCGTTACAAGCGCCGTGCTCTACCAATTGAGCTACAGAGGACCAATTGAGCTACATATAACCCAACCCACTATCGCTCCCGTCGCCTTTAGATGTGAAATACAAGGTCTCACCTGGTGTCTGCTTTTCTCTCCTGTACAGTTAAGCTGGTCCATGTAGTGGGAGTGTGGAGTGAGAGAAGCCTGTAGAGCGTTGTGTAACTTGGTAACTTTTTATTAAACCTTTATTTTGACAAGGAAGTCATACTGAGACTAGGTCTCTTTTTCAAATGATAAATTCAAATGCATAAATACATCAAACATATGTACAACATACAGTACAATATACAAAATTACAAAACATATTAAGAAAAACAGACACATTTATCAACATAGAGGTCTCTGATCATTTCTCTGAACTGACCAAGGGGGAACAGAACATCTAATTTCAGAGAGCTTTGTAAGTTGTTCCACATAAAGGGCACAAAAAAATGCTTAGCAGCTTTACCTAACTCTGTGGAGACCGAAGGTGCCTCCAGTGTTATGCAAGCCTGAGACTGGGTTTGGTCATTTGTAAGCGTTAACTGAATTAACCTCTACGGGATCGGTGTCCCGTATACGGGACGGTTGCGCTAACGTGCGCTAATGTGATTAGCATGACTTTTGTAAGAAACAGCAAACTTTCCAGGACATAGACATGTCTTATATGGGCAGAAAGATTACATTATTGTTAATCTAACTGCACTGTCCAATTTACAGTGGCTACTACAGTGAAAAGATACCATGCTATTGTTTGAGGAGAGTGCACAACAACAAAAAACGTATCACGGCAACTGGTTTGATACATTCACCTCTGAAGGTAACATTCAGTAATCTTGCTCTATGGTTTGTCATCCTGAGGGTCCCAGGGATAAAATGTAGCATGGTTTTGTTTGATAAAATCCATTGACCAATTCGGCACATTTGGGCAGACTTAATACAAAATAGTCCAGTATTGCAATGCCTCACTGGATCAATCTGAAACTTTGCACACACAATCTAAATTGCGCCTAAACTGCAATATTATATTGTGGCCTTTCTCTTGCATGTCAAAGATGACAAACAAAAAAACATTTTAACCCTGTTTTTTGTTTGTATTATCTTTTACCAGATCTAATGTGTTATATTCTCCTACATTAATTTCACATTTCCACAAACGTCAAAGTGTTTCCTTTCAAATGGTATCAAGAATATGCATATCCTTGCTTCAGGTCCTGAGCTACAGGCAGTTAGATTTGGGTATGTCATTTTAGGAGAAATTTGAAAAAAAAGGGTCCGATCCTTAAGAGGTTAATGATGAAAGATACATAGGAAGTTTCTGCATGAGTGCTTTGTAAATAAACACAAGAAAATGCTGCTCTCTCCTTACATACAAAGAGGACCAACCAACTTTTTGATACAAAACACAATGGTATGTTCTATAACCATCACCAGTAATAAGGCCACAATGGAAAACAGCATCTAGTGGTTTAAGTATAGATGCTGATGCATGCATACAATGCCTTCAGAAAGTATTCAGACCCTTTCCCTTTTTCCTCATCTTGTTACGTTACAGCCTTATACTAAAATTTATTAAATACATTTTTTCCTCATCAATCTGCACACAATACCCCATAATGACAAAGCGAAAACAGTTTTAAAGACATTTTTGCAATTTTATAAAAAATAAAAAACAAAAATACCTTGTTTACATAAGTATTCAGACCCTTTGCTATGAGACTCGAAATTGAGCTCAGGTGCATCCTGTTTCCATTGATCATCCTTGAGATGTTTCTACAACTTGATTGGAGTCCACCTGTGGTAAATTCAATTGATTGGACATGATTTGGAAAGGCACACACCTGTCTATATAAGGTCCCAAAGTTGACAGTGCATATCAGAGCAAAAACCAGGCCATGAGGTCGAAGGAATTGTCCGTAGAGCTCTGAGACAGGATTGTGTCAAGGCACAGGTCAAGGGAAGGGTACCAAAACATTTCTGCAGCATTGAAGGTCCCCAAGAACACAGTGGCCTCCATCATTCTTAAATGGAAGAAGTTTGGAACCACCAAGACTCTTCCTAGAGCTGGCCGCCAGGCCAAACTGAGCAATCGGGGGAGAAGGGCCTTGGTCAGGGAGGTGACAAAGAACGAGAGAACCAGATGTGATGCAGTGGTCTGAGGCACTGCATCGCAGTGCTATCTGTGCCACTAGAGATCCTGGTTCGAATCCAGGCTCTGTCGTAGCCGGCCGCAACCGGGAGACCCATGCGGCGGCGCACAATTGGCCCAGCGTCCTCCAGGGTAGGGGAGGGAACACCAGGGTTGTGGGTTCAATTCCCACGGGGGGCCAGTATGAAAAAAAATAAAATAATGTCTGCATTCACTAACTGTAAGTCGCTCTGGATAAGAGCATCTGCTAAATGACAAAAAAATAAATAAATACAAAATACAAAAAATGGTTGTCGTTCTGGAAGGTTCTTCCATCTCTGCTGAACTCCACCAATCAGACCTATATGGTAGAGCGGCCAGACGGAAGCCACTCCTCAGTAAAAGGCACATGACAGCCCACTTGGAGTATGCCAACAGGCTCCTAAAGGACTGTCAGACCATGAGACACAAGATTCTCTGGTCTGATGAAACCAAGATTGAACACTGGCCTGAATGCCAAGCGTCACATCTGGAGGAAACCTGGCACCATCCCTACGGTGAAGCATGGGGGTGGCAGCATCATGCTGTGGGAATGTTTTTCAGCGGCACGGACTGGGAGACTAGTCAGGATCGAGGGAAAGATGAACGGCGCAAACTACAGAGAGAGACTGGATGAAAACCTGCTCCAGAGTGCTCAGGACCTCAGACTGGGGTGAAAGTTCACCTTCCAACAGGACAACGACTATAAGCACACAGCCAAGACAATGCAGGAGTGGCTTCGGCACAAGTCTCTGAATGTTCTTGAGTGGCCAAGCCAGAGGCCGGACTTGAACCCGATCGAACATCTCTGGAGACACCTGAAAATGGCTGTTCAGCTACGCTCCCCATCCAACCTGACAGAGCTTGAAAGGCTCTGCAGAGAGGAATGGGAGAAACTCCCCAAATACAGATGTGCCAAGCTTGTAGCATCATACCCAAGAAGACTCGAGGCTGTAATTGCTGCCAAAGGTGCTTCAACAAAGTACTGGGTAAAGGGTCTGAAAATGTATGTAATGTGATATTTCCATGTTGTTTTATTTTACATTTGCTAAAATTTCGAAAATACGTTTTTTGCTTTATCATTGTGGGGTATTGTGTGTAGATTGATGGGGGGGGGGGGGGGGGGGGGGGGGGAGCAATGCAATCCATTTTAGAATAAGGCTGTAATGTAACAAAATGTGGAAAAAGTCAAAGGGTCTGAAGACTTTTCGAATGCACTGTATATACTGAACAAAAATATAAACACAACATTCAACAATTTCAATGATTTTACTGAGTTACAGTTCATATAAGGAAATCAGTCAATTGAAATAAATTAATTAGGCCCTAATCTATGGATTTCACATGAATAGGTCCACCCACTTGGGAGACTAGCACATTTTAGTGGCCTTTTATTGTCCCCAGCACAAGGTGCACCTGTGTAATGATCATGCTGTTTAATCATCTTATTGATATGACACACCTGTCAGGTGGATGGATTATCTTGGCAAAGGAGAAATGCTCACTAACAGGGATGTAAACAAGTTTGTGCACAAAATTTGAGAGACATTTTTTTTTGTGTGTATGGAACATTTCTGGGATCTTTTATTTCAGCTCATGAAACTAACACTTTACGTTTTGGATTTATATTTTTGTTCAGTATAGATAATATCCCCATAATCTAAAATAGACATAAAAGTGGCCTGGACAATTTCCTTCCTATTAACAAAAGTCAGGCATGCTTTGTTTCTGTAAAATAAACCAACCTTGAACTTCAACTACCTCACCAGCTCAATTACATGTTTTTTAAATGACAGTTTGTCAGTAAGCCAGATACTAAGATATTTGTAGGAAGGAACTCGCTCAATTTGTGTACTGTTCAAACTAATCATTACAATTCATTTAAATCTGGGTTATGGGACCTAGAAAAAAGCATGCATTTTGTTTTGTTTGCATTTAGCACTAACTTTAGATCCAATAGTGACCTCTGCAGTGCTAGAAAATCTGATTTCAATTTTGAAAAGGCTTGGTCAACCGATGGAGCAATGGAATACAACACTATTATCTGCATACAAATGAATATTATTATTTTTTACTGCATTACCAATGTTATTTATATAGATTGTAAACAGTAGTGGGCTGAGTATTGAACCTTGGGGCACCCCTGTATGTAACTAACCATCTACCTTTTTGCCATTGAGATAAGTGTGAAACCATCAGAAAGCATCAGCACCCAACCCTATCGAGGACAGCTTATTCAACAGAATAATATGGTCTACAGTATGAAAAGCTTTTGACAAGTCTACAAACATGGCAGCACAATTATTTTTATAATCTAAGGCATTTGCAATATAATTTACAACAAGTGTGGTAGCCGTAGTGTTATTATGTTTAGGTCTGAATCCAGATTGATTAACATTAAGAATACCATTTCCAGATAAAAAATTACGTAGCAGTGTGTTGACCATTTATTCGAGGATTTTCGCAAGAAAAGGGAGCATGGAAATAGGTAGATTATAGTCAAGATCACTACTATCCCCACCCTTATGGAGTGGCAGCACAAAGCTACGTTTTCCATACTTTTGGAATATTTCCTGATACTAAAGTTAAATAAAAAATGTGTGTTACTGAGCCAGCAATGAGGGGCACTGCATACTTAAGCAAAGACGGGTCCAGATTGCCAAAAAGAAAAACACTGACTACCATTTCCCAAGTCACGTGAGGTTGACTGATCATCCATCTAGGCAACTGGAGGCTGTATGTGGGAAGAACCATCAACTGACTGGTATTACAGGCTTTGATTTTCCATTGATGTTTTGAGGTTGGACTTTAGCACGTATAGCTTGTTAGCACATAGGGCGCACCTATTGGTATCACCGCTTTAGTCAGTATGTGTTAAACCTGTGCTGGTTGCCATCTCGTTAGTGGGAAGGTGTTTTACATGTGCTGGCCCAGGTGCTATTTAAGAGTGGCTTTCATGGTCCTCTGTAGCTCAATTGGTAGAGCATGGTGCTTGTAACGCCAGGGTAGTGGGTTCGATCCCCGGGACCACCCATACGTAAAAATGTATGCACGCATGACTGTAAGTCGCTTTGGATAAAAGCGTCTGCTAAATGGCATATTATATTATTTCCCAGCGCTCCAGTTGTCTTGATAGATGCGGAGGGTTAACACCTTTAGTTGGCTCTCCCTATTTTGATTTCCAGACAATCAATTATTTTCTGATTACCCTTTTTGGTTTTACGGCACTTTTTTCATTTGCTTTAAGCCTTTAAGTTTGGTGTGGGGTTTTTCTTTTGTTTGCCTCTTAGTGAGCACATTTTGTGGGAAGTCATGGTGGGTTTCTTTTAGGTCCCAGTTGTTGTTGCTATGCAACGTCAGTGGACACCCCCATGAGTGTCTTTTAGAACCCCTCCTGTGTTTTGGTTGTCAATGACTCTTTGTTTGTACCCCCTTCTGTTTGAGTGACATTTTTGGTTTTCTTGCTTTGGAACGTAACAATCGGGGGTAGTTAAGGAGTTGATCGGTACTACTTTGGTGGAAGAGGAAGTTCTTCCAGAGAGGGAGGTTGATGAAGGGTGCTACGGGTAGTGGGTTAAGTCCCATAGACGTGCAACTGAGGGAGATAGAACTAAAGGCAAAGTTGGAGTAACATAAATTAGTTGGCGCACAGGGAAAGACAAGATGAGCTTGCAGCCAAACATCAAGAACATGCCATTAGAATAAGAGATGGATCTGGAAGCACTCCCAATCCAGTCAGGCTATCCTGCACCCTCAACAGAGTTTAAGCTTGGTCAGAACAGCTGACTTGGTCAGCCTTTCAACGAAATGGTAGATGTATATTTTACTCTGAGCGGATTGCCACATCCCTAAAATGGCTGTGAGATACTTTGTCACTGCTCCTCCAAAGTGTTCTTGTGGGAAAAGCTCAGTGTACGCTGCTTTCTCTTGACCAGAGCTCAAATTATAACGCTGTTAAAGCTGCTATCCTTCGGGCTTATGAGTTGATCAGAGGCATACAGACCACAGCTCCATAAATTACGAAAAACAGAATCGCAAAGCCAAGTTGAGTTGATCAATGGTGTGGTTCTCAAGAGGTCACGGACTTTGAGGATTTAAAGACTAATACTTCTCGAGCTGTACAAGAATTGCCTTCACGAAAGGGTTGTGACCTACATTTATGAGCACAAGGATCTCACTCTTGAGAAAGCTGCAGTTCTTGCAGGTTAGTTTGTTGACATATAACTAGCTTCACAAACAATGCACCCAGTAGTTATCCCTACGCAAAATCCAGAGAAGTCACCATCTACAACAGGGTTTCAGTCCATTTCTACAGTGCCGAAAGAAAGATCGGCAGACAACTGTTTTTTTTGCATTCGCCAGTTTGTCATTACTGCCATGAGAAAGGACACTGTCTCTGTGCCTTAAGTTGAAACAGAAAAATGAGAGAGCGAAAGCTGTTTCTTCTTGTGGAAGCACTCCAGCCCATTAAGTCTCTGGTTTGGACAGGTGTTATCTCCTAAACACGATTTTGGATCAGATGTATGAACCCTTTGTTTCAGATGAGTTTGTGTCTCTGCAGAGTGGCGATGCTGTTAAGCAGCCGGTGAAGATACTGCTCTCCTGAGTGGCGCAGTGGTCTAAGGCTGTGCCACTAGATATCCTGGTTCGAATCCAGGCTCTGTCGTAGCCGGCCACGACCAGGAGACCCATGGGGCGGCACACAATTCGTTCAGGGTAGGGGATGGAGTGGCCGGCAGGGATGTAGTTCAGTTGGTAGAGCATGGCGTTTGCAACGCCAGGGTTGTGGGTTCGAAAAAATAAAAAAAATAATGTATGCACTAACTGTAAGTCGCTCTGGATAAGAGCGTCTGCTAAATGACTAAAATGCACTGGGGCAGCCCTTCATTTTGGAGGGTGTTTTATCTTTGTCTGACACTTCAGCAACTGGTTACAGTGTGTTAGTACAAGGCGTGGAGATGGATTGCATGGAAGTTTCTTTGTAAATGTGGAACTCAGGTCTGATCTTATTTATGGTTCAGTTGTTGGAGTGCAGTGTAGCCTACCGGTGAAAGGGGTCTCATTCATTTTGGGAAACGATTTGGCTGGAGGGAAGGTAGTGCCAGATCCTGTTGTTTGTAAGGAAACCAGAGTAGAGGAACCTGATGGGTTATTAGGAAAGTACCCTAGAGTGTTCCCAGCGTGTGCCGTTCGAGTTGCTTTGTCTAAGAATGTCGTCGGGAGCAAGTCTATTGTTGATGATGTCAGCGATCCCACAATGGTCGATCTGTCCGAGACTTTTATGGGTGATCCTGATTTCGCTAAGCTTCCTGAGTTGACCTCTGCTTTGAAAAACCCAAAGGTGAGCGAGTTTGTAGGACCACTGAAGGAAGAGAGGGTCCCTACAGTTGACACTTATGTCCAGGAAGCAGCTGATTGCTGAACAAAGATGTTTCCCTCTCCCCACTATTTGCTGGGATACAGTGAGGGAAAAAAGTATTTGATCCCTTGCTGATTTTGCACATTTGCCCACTGACAAAGACATGATCAGCCTATAATTTTAATGGTAGGTTTATTTGAACAGTAAGAGACAGAATAACAACACCAAAAATCCAGAAAAACAAATGTCATGAATGTTATAAATTGATTTGCATTTTAATGAGGGAAATAACTATTTGACCCCTCTGCAAAATATGACTTAGTACTTGGTGGCAAAACCCTTGTTGGCAATCACAGAGGTCAGACATTTCTTGTAGTTGGCCACCAGGTTTGCACACATCTCAGGAGGGATTTTGTCCCACTCCTCTTTGCAGATATTCTCCAAGTCATTAAGGTTTCGAGGCTGACGTTTGGCAACTCGAACCTTCAGCTCCCTCCACAGATTTTCTATGGGATTAAGGTCTGGAGACTGGCTAGGCCACTCCATGACCTTAATGTGCTTCTTCTTGAACCACTCCTTTGTTGGCTTGGCCGTGTGTTTTGGGTCAGTGTCATGATGAAATACCCATCCACGACCAATTTTCAATGCCCTGGCTGAGGGAAGGAGGTTCTCACCCAATATTTGACGGTACATGGCCGCGTCTATCGTCTCTTTGATGCGGTGAAGTTGTCCTGTCCCTTTAGCAGAAAAACACCCCCAAAGCATAATGTTTCCAACTCCATGTTTGACGGTGGGGATGGTGTTCTTGGGGTCATAGGCGGCATTCCTCCTCCTCCAAACACGGCGAGTTGAGTTAATGCCAAAGAGCTCGATTTTGGTCTCATCTGACCACAACACTTTCACCCAGTTCTCCTCTGAATCATTCAGATGTTCATTGGCAAACTTCAGACGGGCCTGTATAAGTGCTTTCTTGAGCAGGGGGACCTTGCGGGCGCTGCAGGGTTTCATTCCTTCACGTTGTAGTGTGTTACCAATTGTTTTCTTGGTGACTATGGTCCCAGCTGCCTTGAGATCATTGACAAGATCCTCCCGTGTAGTTCTGGGCTGATTCCTCACCGTTCTCATGATCATTGCAACTCCACGAGGTGAGATTATTTTGTGTTTCTTCCATTTGCGAATAATCGCACCAACTGTTGTCACCTTCTCAACAAGCTGCTTGGCGATGGTCTTGTAGCCCATTCCAGCCTTGTGTAGGTCTACAATCCTGTCCCTGACATCCTTGGAGAGCTCTTTGGTCTTGGCCATGGTGGATAGTTTGGAATCTGATTGATTGATTGCTTCTGTGGACAGGTGTCTTTTATACAGGTAACAAAATGAGATTAGGAGCACTCCCTTTAAGAGTGTGCTCCTAATCTCAGCTCGTTACCTGTATAAAAGACACCTGGGAGCCAGAAATCTTTGATTGAGAGGGGGTCAAATATTTATTTCCTTCATTACAGTTTTTTCCAACTGCTTACACACGTTTTCAAAACTATGTCTCCTTTTTTCAAAACTCTACACACAATTCCCAAAACTGCACACACACAAAATGCAAAATGCCTCACATCTCCTTTACCATGTAAACACTGTTCTAAATCTAAAGCTCTTTGGTCTTTCTTAGGCTTATATCTACATTTCAATACAATGTTCTACAGTGAAAGTAATCTGCTGAGAGGGGTAACAAGTACACTGTAAACACCAATGCAATGTAGAAACAGAAAATATTATCAGGCCAAACATTACTGTTTTATACAGTAGCATACAACAAAACCATAAACATATGTAAACCAAAAGTATATTCTTCAGAATACAGTAAAGAACACAATTGTGTGTGTGGTCCTGGGGGGCAGTCTATGAATTGGTCGGGGGGGGGGCAGTCACCAGTGCTAAACTACGCTTAATCTCTTCTCCGGGCTGGGTCTGGCCACTATACTTCGTCCACATCACAAGATACGTTTTCTCTTGCCAAACATCGAGGGAAGTATCTCCTAGCATGGCGTTTCCAACCTTGGACAGAGGCAACCTCTATGTCCCCACATGCGTCCTCCATTGCCTGGAGAAGTGGCATGCGGGCATAGGGTTGGCGATGATACACTTTTCAGCACCAGGCTGAGAAGAATTCCTCTATGGGATTTAGAAAAGGTGAATATAGGGGTAGGTACAAATCTACAAATTGTGGATGGGTGGCAAACCAGTTTTGGACCAGAACAGCCCGGTGAAAACTAACATGGTCCCATATGACCACAAATCTAGCAGGCTCCTGATCTGGATCAGGGACAAGTATTGTGTAAATTGCATCCAGAAAACTGAGCATATGGCCGGTGTTGTACGGACCCAGTGTGGCATTGTGATGGAGGACCCCGTTTTGAGTGATGGCAGCACACATAGTTATATTACCCCCACGCTGTCCAGGGACATTGGTAATTGCCCTCTGTCCTATTACATTTCTTCCACGGCGCCTGGTTTTGGTGAAGCCAACCTCATCCACATAAATAAATTAATGGCGAATTACATGGGCATCCATCTCCAATACTCTCTGTAACAGACAAAAGGATATACAGATGAGTAAATATGGTATGTCTGAAGTACTGGAAGTAGTGTTGCATACATACCTCTACAAAGTAATGTCGCAGATTCTTGACTGTCAGAGTTTCTCTCAAATGGCACCTTGTAAAGTTGTTTCATCGTCACTTGGTGCCGTTGGAGGATGCGTTGTATGGACGACAGGTTTACAGCATTGATGTTGTTAAATATGGTGTCATTATTCAAGATATGCTCTCTTATCTCTCGAATCCTAATTGCAATGTTGGCCAAAACCATATTTATAATTGCAGTCTCTTGTACATCTGTAAACAAGCGTCCTCGTCCTCCATGATGTCTTTGCCTTTCCACTCTGTACAGAATTCAAACACAGCATAGGAACTGTAAACAATGTACACAAAAAGGTAGTACAGCATGATAACCAACCTCATTCATTCAATGCAGTGCAGTAAATGGATGGCTTAGAGTTACAAATGTTTATGCAATACTATGCAGTCATACGAATTTTACAGTACATTACTGTAATGCTAAAATAGTCATTAGATAGTTGCATACATGTTCTCATTTCTGAAGGTTCGAATTATGGACGCCACTGAAAATCGACTCAAGTTGGGCTGGACTCTCAGTCCAACCTCTCATGGTCAAACCGTGGTTGATCACATGATCAACAAGTGTTGCCCTAATCTCATCAGAGATGGCTCTCCTTCCTTCTCTTCTTTGCCCTTATCCTCTTCTTCCTCTTCCTCTTACTCCTCCTCTTCCAACACTTTGTCCTCGTTGTTGTCCCCTGCCCCTCCCTCCTACTCCTCTTGCTCTCTGTCCATTGTTGGCATCCATTGTTCAAAACAGGTAATCTGACCTTTGACCTATTTATAGGCCTATACTACAGTAAAGCAGTGATTGGTTAGTGATCAGTTAAGCAATTAGTGTTTGCACATGTGAGGAGTGTGTGTGTGTGACCTGGTGAATAAGTGTAGCATTGTGATTGGTTGTGTTTGGAAAAGGAAAGCAAGTCACTTCCTGTTAGATTTTTGTGTTTTAGGTAGAGAATTGTGTGTAGTGTTCTGAAAAAAGTGTTTTATGCAATTGACAACTGAGTCAAAGGCTGAGAAATACCTTATGGTTTTGGAGATTTGGTGTGTAGTTTTGCACTTTTGAGTGAGAGGTTTAAAAAATTGTGTGATGAAAAGAGTTTGTGTGTAAGCAGTTGGAAAAAACTGTAAAATGCAAATCAATTTATAACATTTTTGACATGCGTTTTTCTGGATTTTTTTGTTGTTATTCTGTCTCTCACTGTTCAAATAAACCTACCATTAAAATTATAGACTGAACATTTCTTTGTCAGTGGGCAAATGTACAAAATCAGCAGGTGATCAAATACTTTTTTCCCTCACTCTGTGTGTGTGTGTGTGTGTGTGTATATATATATATATATATATATATATATATATATATATATATGTATGTATGTACAGTGGGGAGAACAAGTATTTGATACAATGCCGATTTTGCAGTTTTTCCTACTTACAAAGCATGTAGAGGTCTGTAATTTTTATCATAGGTACACTTCAACTATGAGAGACGAAATCAAAAAAAAAAATCCAGAAAATCAAATTGTATGATTTTGAAGTAATTAATTTGCATTTTATTGCATGACATAAATATTTGATACATCAGAAAAGCAGAACTTAATATTTGGTACAGAAACCTTTGTTTGCAATTACAGAGATCATTCGTTTCCTGTAGGTCTTGAACAGGTTTGCACACACTGCAGCAGGGATTTTGGCCCACTCCTCCATACAGACCTTCTCCAGATCCTTCAGGTTTCGGGGCTATCGCTGGGCAATACGGACTTTCAGCTCCCTCCAAAGATTTTCTATTGGGTTCAGGTCTGGGGACTGGCTAGGCCACTCCAGAACCTTGAGATGCTTCTTACGGAGCCACTCCTTAGTTGTCATGGCTGTGTGTTTCGGGTCGTTGTCATGCTGGAAGACCCAGCCACGACCCATCTTCAATGCTCTTCCTGAGGGAAGGAGGTTGTTGGCCAAGGTCTCGCGATACATGGCCCCATCCATCCTCCCCTCAATACGGTGCAGTCGTCCTGCACCCTTGGAAGAAAAGCTTCCAGTTTAGACTAAAAAGCTCTATTTTTGTCTCATCAGACCACAAGACCTTCTCCCATTCCTCCTCTGGATCATCCATTGGCAAACTTCAGACGGGCCTGGACATGCGCTGGCTTGAGCAGGGGGACCTTGCGTGCGCTGCAGGATTTTAATCCATGACGGCGTAGTGTGTTACTAATGGTTTTCTTTGAGACTGTGGTCCCAGCTCTCTTCAGGTCATTGACCAGGTCCTGCCGTGTAGTTCTGGGCTGATCCCTCACCTTCCTCATGATCATTGATGCCCCACGAGGTGAGATCTTGCATGGAGCCCCAGACCGAGGGTGATTGACCGTCATCTTGAACTTCCATTTTCTAATAATTGCGCCAACAGTTGTTGCCTTCTCACCAAGCTGCTTGCCTATTGTCCTGTAGCCCATCCCAGCCTTGTGCAGGTCTACAATTGTAACCCTGATGTCCTTACACAGCTCTCTGGTCTTAGCCATTGTGGAGAGGTTGGAGTCTGTTTGATTGAGTGTGTGCACAGGTGTCTTTTATACAGGTAACAATTTCAAACAGGTGCAGTTAATACAGGTAATGAGTGGAGAACAGGAGGGCTTCTTAAAGAAAAGCTAACAGGTCTGTGAGAGCCGGAATTCTCACTGGTTGGTAGGTGATCAAATTCTTATGTCATGCAATAAAATGCAAATTAATTACTTAAAAATCATACAATGTGATTTTGTGGATTTTTGTTTTAGATTCCGTCTCTCACAGTAGAAGTGTACCTATGATAAAAATTACAGACCTCTACATGCTTTGTGAGTAGGAAAACCTGCAAAATCGGCAGTGTTTCAAATACTTGTTCTCCCCACTGTATATATATTTAGGTTGGAGTCATTAAAACTCGTTTTTCAACCACTCCACTAATTTCTTGTGAACAAACTATAGTTTTGGCAAGTCGGTTAGGACATCTACTTTGTGCATACTTTGTGCAATTTTTCCAACAATTGTTTACAGACAGATTATTTCACTTATAATTCACTGTATCACAATTCCAGTGGGTCAGAAGTTTACATACAATAAGTTGACTGTGCCTTTAAACAGCTTGGAAAATTCCAGAATATTATGTCATGGCTTTAGAAGCTTCTGATAGGCTAAATTACATATTTTGAGTCAATTGGAGGTGTACCAGTGGATGTATTTCAACGCTTACCTTCAAACACAGTGCCTCTTTGCTTGACATCATGGGAAAATCATAAGAAATCAGCAAAGACCTCAGAAAAGAAATTTTAGACCTGCACAATTCTGGTTCAACCTTGGGAAAAATTTCTAAAAGCCTGAAGGTACCACGTCTGTACAAACAATAGTACACTAGTATAAACACCATGGGACCACGCAGCCATTATACCGCTCAGGAAGGAGACGCGTTCTGTCTCCTAGAGTTAAATGTACTTTTTTGCAAAAAGTGCAAATCAATCCCAGAACAATAGCAAAGGACCTTGTGAAGATTCTGGAGGAAACAGGTACAAAAGTGTATATATCCACAGTAAAACGAGTCCTATATCGACATAACCTGAAAGGCCGCTCATCAAAGAAGAAGCGACTGCTCCAAAACCGCCTTAAAAGCCAGACTATGGTTTGCAACTGCACATGGGGACAAAAATCATACTTTTTGGAGAAATATCCTCTGGTCTAATGTAACAAAAATAGAACCGTTTGGCCATAATGACCATCGTTATGTTTGGAGGAAAAAGGGGAAGGTTTGCAAGACTAAGTAAACCATCCCAACCGTGAAGCACAGGGGTGGCAGCATCATGCTGTGGGGGTGCTTTGCTGCAGGAGGGACTGGTGCACTTCACAAAATAGATGGCGTCATGAGGAAGAAACATTATGTGGATATATTGAAGCAACATTTCAAGACATCAGTCAGGAAATTAAAGCTTGGTCGCAAATGGTTTCCAAATGGACAATGACCCCAAGCATACTTCCAAACTTGTGGCAAAATGGCTTAAGGACAACAAAGTCAAGGTATTGGAGTGGCCATCACAAAGCTCTGACCTCAATCCTATAGAAAAATTGTGGGCAGAACTGAAAAAGCATGTGCGAACAAGGAGGCCTACAAACCTGACTCAGTTACACCAACTCTGTCAGGAGGAATGGACTAAAATTCACCCAACTTATTGTGGAAAGCTTGTGGAAGGCTACCTGAAACGTTTGACCCAAGTTAAACAATTTAAAGGCATTGCTACCAAATACTAATTGAGTGTATGTAAACTTCTGACCCACTGGGAATGTGATTAAATAAATAAAAGCTGAAATAAATAATTATCTCTAGTATTATTCTGACATTTCACAGTCTTAAAATAAAGTGGTGATCCTAACTGACCTAAGACAGGGAATTTTTACTAGGATTAAATGTCAGGAATTGTGAAAAACTGAGTTTAAATGTATTTGGCTGAGGTGTATGTAAACTTCCGACTTCAACTGTATATTCCTATTATGGACAAAGTATGCTTTACATTAGTTATACCGCCCCAACAGATCCACAGATGATGCAATCTCTATCGCACTCCACACTGCCCTTTCCCACCTGGACAAGAGGAACACCTACGTGAGAATGCTATTCATTGACTACAGCTCAGCATTCAACACCATAGTGCCCTCTAAGCTCATCACTAAGCTAAGGATCCTGGGACTAAACACCTCCCTCTGCAACTGGATCCTGGACTTCCTGACGGGCCGCCCCCAGGTGGTAAGGGTAGGTAACAACACATCTGGCACACTGATCCTCAACACGGGGGCCCCTCAGGGGTGCGTGCTCAGTCCCCTCCTGTACTCTCTGTTCACCCATGACTGCATGGCCAGGCACGACTCCAACACCATCATTAAGTTTGCCGACGACACAACAGTGGTAGGCCTGATCACCGACAACGATGAGACAGCCTATAGGGAGGAGGTCAGAGATCTGGCCGTGTGGTGCCAGGACAACAACCTCTCCCTCAACGTGACCAAGACAAAGGAGATGATTGTGGACTACAGGAAAAAAAAGAGGACTGAGCACGCCCCCATTCTCATCGACGGGGCTGTAGTGGAACAGGTTGAGAGCTTCAAGTTCCTTGGTGTCCACATCACCAACGAACTATCATGGTCCAAATACACCAAGACAGTCGTGAAGAGGGCACGACAAAGCCTATTCCCCCTCAGGAGACTAAAAAGATTTGGCATGGGTCCTCAGATCCTCAAAAAATTATACAGCTGCACCATCGAGAGCATCCTGACTGGTTGCATCACCGCCTGGTATGGCAACTGCTTGGCCTCTGACCGCAAGGCACTACAGAGGGTAGTGCGTACGGCCCAGTACATCACTGGGGCAAAGCTCCCTGCCATCCAGGACCTCTATACCAGGCGGTGTCAGAGGAAGACCCTCAAAATTGTCAAAGACTCCAACCACCCTAGTCATAGACTGTTCTCTCTGCTACCGCACGGCAAGTGGTACCGGAGTGCCAAGTCTAGGTCCAAAAGACTTCTCAACAGCTTCTACCCCCAAGCCATAAGACTCCTGAACAGCTAATCATGGCTACCTGGACTATTTGCACTGCCCCCCCACCCCATCCTTTTTACGCTGCTGCTACTCTGTTAAGTATTTATGCATAGTCACTTTAACTCTACCCACATGTACATATTACCTCAACTACCTCAACTAGCCGGTGCCCCCGCACATTGACTCTGCAACGGTACCCCCCTGTATATATAGCCTCCCTACTGTCACTTTATTTTACTTCTGCTCTTTTTTTCTCAACACTTTTTTTGTTGTTGTTTTATTCTTACTTTTTTTGTTTCAAATAAATGCACTGTTGGTTAA
Organism: Coregonus lavaretus; assembly: GCF_964263955.1. Classification (NCBI taxonomy): domain Eukaryota; kingdom Metazoa; phylum Chordata; class Actinopteri; order Salmoniformes; family Salmonidae; genus Coregonus; species Coregonus lavaretus. The sequence goes on along the minus strand of NW_028166494.1, from coordinate 459,642 downwards.
GGGCTGTAAGTAAGCATTTCACTGTAATGTCTGCACCTGTTGTATTCGGCGCATGTGACCAATAAAATTTGATTTGATTTGATTTTGATTTGATTTATCTTGTTGTTGTTAGTCCCATCCTTCAACCCCATTCAACACCTCCCATCTAGCTCTTAACACCATCCATATTGGATTTCTATTTGCCATATATTTTTCAACTGTACTGTGATGTTTTACAAAAGTTCTGAACCCTTCTATTCTCATTGTTTCTACAGATTGTAAATTGAAAGATAAACATTTTTGCTAAAAGTATTATATTATTGATCGATTGACTGACTTTTTTCAGATCACCCAGTAGTGCTATCTGCAGGGTTAGCTCCAGGTAAATATTGCAATCCTTTAGCCATTCCTGGACCTGTGTCCAAAAACAAGCTACAAATGGACAGTACCAAAACAAATTATCTAAAGATTATGTCTCTTCACAGCAAAATCTGCAGAGCAAGAATTGTGTATAATAATTGAAATTGAAAAATTATACGTTTTGAATCCGGCGTCGTTTTGCGTATCAGTTCATAAACACTATGCCATGAAATTGGTACGTCAAAAATCTCTTCCCAGCTATTTTGCAATCTATATGGGATGGCTGTCAATCCTTTGGTCCTTCAATGAAACTGGTATATATTTTTTTATTTATTAATATATTTATCACAATTTTCTTTAACCAATTATGTTCTTTAATGCAGGGCCGACAAACAAGTTCCTTACTTTTTCCCCCTTCCGCTTTCCTCTTCCATTTTTGCGGTAATGCTGCAATTATTAGGTTGTAATTTTGGGTAGAGCAGACATTTCCATATGTTTGTGTAAGCTGCATGTGCGACATAACTCCACCAGTCCTACCTATGATATAATTTACGAAGATTATACCTTTTTACAACCGTTTTTTCAAAAAAGGTTTTTAATCAATTAGTATATTTTAGTTTAACCACAATATTTGTTGCATTATTTGTTCTGTAGTTTCTGGAAGATTTAATTGAAATTGAAACAAACTTTTTCTATGCCTTGTTTTAGAAATAGTGATATTTGGGAGATGATTTCCTTCTCAAATAACTGAAAGTGAGGTTGTAATCTGAATAAAGGGGAAAAGGCCATTCTTGAACATTGGGTGAGACAATCTTACTAATTCACTAGATAACCAATTCGGATTTAAGTATAACTTTTGTATGACTGAATCTTTTAGTGATAGGTCAAATGCTTTAATATTTAATAATTTCTGTCCTCCGAATTCATATTCATTATATAAAAAGGCCTGTTTAATTTTGTCTGGCTTGCCGTTCCAAATAAAATGGAATCTTTTTTTCTCATAGAATTTAAAAAACTGTTCGCTAGGCATAGGCAAGACCATAAGCAAATAGGTAAACTGGGATAATACTAAAGAGTTAATCAGGATGATTTTTCTACAAATTGACAGGTATTTACCTTTCCATGGTAGCAAGATCTTATATATTTTTGCTAACTTTCTATTAAGATAATTTATTTTATTTGGGATATGTATTCCGAATATATCCATATCACCATCAGACCATTTTATTGGTAAACTACATGGTAATGTAAAAGTTGTTTTTATTTGATATTATTGTTGGATCTGATTTTAATAGCTAACATTTCGATGGCCATAATAAATAGATATGCTGCAAGTGGACAACCTTGTTTCACTCCTCTTGACAGTTTAAAACTTTCAGAGAAATAGCCATTATTTACTATTTTACACCTAGGGTTACTATACATGATTTTAACCCATTTTATGAGATTCTCCAAAATTGAAATGCTCCTGACTTTCTATATAAACCCCAGTCGTACTTTATCAAATGCCTTTTCAAAGTCTGCTATGAATAGCAGGCCTGGTTTCCCAGCCTTATATTATCTCCAATGTATTGTCCATGTAAAAAACCTGTCTGATTTAGATTGAATAATGTCCGACAATACCTTTTTATATATACCAATACCACATTTTTGCATAACAACACTGAATTGTAAGAGGCCTCCAATTTTTTTAATGGACTGGATCTTTACATTTTCCACTTCTATCCTGTTTCAGTAATAATGAAATCAGACCACCTTCTTGACTGTCTGATAATCTCCCATTTACATAGGAGTGGTTAAAACATGCTAATAACGGTCCTCTTGAGTATATCAAAAACGGTTTGGTATACCTCGACTGGATAGCTTATTAATAATAGTGCAAATCAGTCTATTGTCAGACTGATTCTCCCGCGCCTCTCAATTCAATTTCAATTTAAGGTGCTTTATTGGCATGGGAAACATGTTTACATTGCCAAAGCAAGTGAAATGGATAATAAACAAAAGTGAAATAAACAATCAAAAAAATTTACAGTACACATTACTCACATTCCATAGGAATAAAGACATTTCAAATGTAATGTGCAAATAAAGTACAAAAGGGAAAATAAATAAACATAATTATGCGTTGCATTTACAATTGTGTTTGTTCACTGGTTGCCTTTTTCTTGTGGCAACCGGTCACAAATATTGCTGCTGTGATGGCACACTGTGGTATTTCACCCAATAGATATGGGAGTTTATCAAATTGGGTTTGTTTTTGAATTCTTTGTGGGTCTGTGTAATCTGAGGGAAATATGTGTCTCTAATATGGTCATACATTTGGCAGGAGGTTAGGAAGTGCAGCTCAGTTTCCACCTCATTTTGTGTGCAGTGTGCACATAGCCTGTCTTCTCTTGAGAGCCAGATCTGCCTACGGCGGCCTTTCTCAATAGCAAGGCTATGCTCACTGAGTCTACATTATATATTTGTATCTACATAGTCACAGTGGTCAGGTATTCTGCCACTGTGTACTCTCTGTTTAGGGCCAAATAGCATTCTAGTTTGCCCTGTGTTTTCGTTAATACTTTCCAATGTGTCAAGTAATTATCTTTTTGTTTTCATGATTTGGTTGGGTCTAATTATGTTGCTGTCCTGGGGCTCTGTGGGGTCTGTTTGTGTTTGTGAACAGAGCCCCAGGACCAGCTTGCTTAGGGGACTCTTCTCCAGGTTAATCTCTCTGTAGGTGATGGCTTTGTTATGGAAGGTTTAGGAATCGCTTCCTATTAGGTGGTTGTAGAATTTAACGGCGCTTTTCTGGATTTTGATAATTAGCAGGTATCGGCCTAATTATGCTCGGCTTGCATTATTTTGTGGTTTACGTTGTGCACATATTTTTTTTAGCAGAATTCTGCATGCAGAGTCTCAATTTGGTGTTTGTCCCATTTTGTGAATTGTTGGTTGGTGAGCAGACCCCTGACCTCACAACCATAAAGGGCAAAGGGTTCTATAACTGATTCAAGTATTTTTAGCCAGATCCTAATTGGTATGTTTAATTTGATGTTACTTTTGTTGGCATAGAATGCCCTTCTTGCCTTGTCTCAGATTGTTCACAGTTTTGTGGAAGTTACCTGTGGCGCTGATGTTTAGGCCGTGGTATTTATCGTTTTTTGTGTGCTCTAGGGCAACAGTGTCTAGATGGAATTTGAATTCGTGGTCCTGGCAACTGGACCTTTTTTGGAACACCAAATGTTTGTCTTACTGAGATTTATTGTCATGGCCCAGGTTTGACAGAATATGTGCAGAAGATCTAGGTGCTGCTGTAGGCCCCCCTTGGTTGGGGACAGAAGCACCAGATCATCAGCAAACAGTAGACATTTGACTTCAGATTTTATTAGGGTGAGGCTGGGTGCTGCAAACTGTTCTAGTGTCCTCGCCAATTCATTGATATACAGTGCCAGTCAAAAGTTTGGACACAACTACTCATTCCAGGGTTTTACAATTTTATACATTGTAGAATAATAGTGAAGACTTCGTGTTTGTTTAGTGTGTTCCAATTTTCCCAGAAGTGGTTAGATTCTATGGATTCTTCAATTACATTGAGCTGACTTCTGACGTGCTGTTCCTTCTATTTCCGTAGTGTATTTCTGTATTGTTTTAGTGATTCACCGTAGTGACGGCGTAGACTCAGGTTTTCTGGGTCTCTATGTTTTTGGTTAAATAGGTTTCTCAATTTATGTTTTTGCATTCTTCATCAAACCATTTGTCATTAATTTTCTTAGGTTGTCTGCTTGACATTTATTTATTTATTTGTTGTTGCATAATTTTTTTCTGGTAGGTTTCTACACCACTATCCTTCCATCTACACTACAGTCAAGTTTGGACACTCATTCCAGGGTTTTTCTTTATTTTTACTATTTTTTACATTGTAGAATAATAGTGAAGACATCAAAACAATGAAATAACACATGTAATCATGTAGTAACCAAAAAAGTGTTAAACAAATCAAAATATATGATATTTGAGATTCTTCAAATAGCCACCCTTTGCCTCGATGACAGCTTTGCATTCACTCAACCAGATGCATGAGGTAGTCACCTGGAATGCATTTCAATTAACAGATGTGCCTTCTTAAAAGTTAATTTGTGGAATTTATTTCTTTCATGCATTTGAGCCAATCAGTTGGGTTGTGACAAGGTGGGGGGGGGGGGGGGGGGGGTAGCCCTATTTGGTAAAAGACCAAGTCCATATTATGGCAAGAACAGCTCAAATAAGCAAAGAGAAACTACAGTCTATCATTACTTTAGGACATGAAGGTCAGTCAATATGGAACATTTCAAAACTTAGAACGTTTCTTCAAGTGCAGTCGCAAAAACCATCAAGCGCCATGATGAAACTGACTCTCATGAGAACCGTCAAAGGAAAGGAAGACCAGATTTACCTCTGCTGCAGAGGATAAGTTCATTAGAGTTACCAGCCTCAGAAATTGCAGCCCAAATAAATGCTTCACAGAGATCAATTAACAGACACATCTCAACATCAACTGTTCAGAGGAGACTGTGAATTAGGCCTTCATAGTCGAATTGCTGCAAAGAAACCACTACTAAAGGACACCAATAATAAGAAGAGACTTGGTTGGGCCAAGAAACATGAGCAATGGACATTAGACCCGTGGAAATGTGTCCTTTGGTCTGGAGTCCAAATTGGAGAGTTTTGGTTTCAACTGCCGTGTCTTTGTGAGACGGTGTGGGTGAACGGATGATCTCCACATGTGTATTTCCCAGCGTAAAGCATGGAGAAGGAGGTGTTATGGTGTGGGGGTGCTTTGCTGGTGACACTCTGAGTGATTTATTTAGAATTCAAGGCACACTTAACCAGCATGGCTACCACAGCATTCTACAGCGATACGCCATCCCATCTGGTTTGGACTATAATTTGTTTTTCAACAGGACTATGACCCAACACACCTCCAGGCTGTGTAAAGGCTGTTCAAGTCCAGGGTGGAGTGGTTTTGAGGCATAGTCCCGGGAAATGCTTGCATTCACCCGCTGTATGGTGGCAAGGTGAATGTATTTTCATGGTAGCAGGGTGGAGGTAACCACTTGTGCGTTGGGGAAAGTGGAAGAAGCTTGTTCAATCACTCCTTTGAGTGCTGTGGCCACCTTTTTTGTGTGTCCTCAGTGGATGTGTGGGGGTTGTCAGGAGGGCTATCAGGGGAGCTGACAGGGGGGCTTTTACGAGGGGGTGGGGTCTGTTGGGTTGGTGGGTCCTGTGTTGTCTGTCCCGTTGTGAACCGGGTCTGAGGTGGGCTGTTCTGCTGGCTTCTCTGGGGGAGTGACCTGCTCTCTGTCACACCTCAGCTTTCTCACCTCCTCCTTCAGTGCTGTTAGCTGTGCCATGTGTTCCTCTCTCTCCTCAAGTTCTCTCAGCTCAGTCCGGAGTGCAGCCAGCTCTCTCAGATAGCCGTCCATCTCCACCTTCCACCCTCCGGGTCTTGTTGAGGGGGTGTTGTTGTGCTGGTCTGTTTTGTGGGTCTGGATTGTGTGTACTAGCTCCACCATGTCGCTCACCAACTCTGGGGGGGGGGGGGGGGGGTGACTATCCTCGTCTGCAGGACAGTTTGAAGGTGTGATCAGACTCACTCAGGATGGGGAAGTCGTCACAGAGGGAGCTTTTCCTGCTGTGCACTCTCTTTGATCCCGTAAAGGTCCTGCTGGAAATTCTCGATGATGCCCTGCACCATTACTGTCCCAGACTTGTACACATTGACAGAGGTTGTTTCAATTTCCTCAATGTCTAGTATACTGAGTTTCCACCCTGGGCCAATACCCTCTCTCTTGACATAAGGGTAGTGTGCTCTTATAGCACTGTGCTATGCTAGGGGGTGGTATGTGTGGAAAATTAAGTTGCTTACGTTCCCCTCTTACATTTACATTTACATCATTTAGCAGACGCTCTTATCCAGAGCGACTAACAAATTGGTGCATTCACCTTATAGCCAGTGGGATAACCACTTTACAATATGTATAAAAAAAAAAAAAATTGGGGTGGGGTGGTGTAAGGGGGGGTAGAAGGATTGCTTTATCCTATCCCAGGTATTCCTTAAAGAGGTGGGGTTTCAAGTGTCTCCGGAAGGTGGTGAGTGACTCCGCTGTCCTGGCATCGTGAGGGAGCTTGTTCCACCATTGGGGTGCCAAAGCAGCGAACAGTTTTGACTGGGCTGAACGGGAACTGTGCTTCCACAGAGGTAGGGGGCCAGCAGGCCAGAGGTGAATGAACGCAATGCCCTCATTTGGGTGTAGGGACTGATCAGAGCCTGAAGGTACGGAGGTGCCGTTCCCCTCACAGCTCCGTAGGCAAGCACCATGGTCTTGTAGCAGATGCGAGCTTCAACTGGAAGCCAGTGGAGTGTGCGGAGGAGCGGGGTGACGTGAGAGAACTTGGGAAGGTTGAACACCAGACGGGCTGCGGCATTCTGGATGAGTTGTAGGGGTTTAATGGCACAGGCAGGGAGCCCAGCCAACAGCGAGTTGCAGTAATCCAGACGGGAGATGACAAGTGCCTGGATTAGGACCTGTGCCGCTTCCTGTGTAAGGCAGGGTCGTACTCTCCGAATGTTGTAGAGCATGAACCTACAGGATCAGGTCACCGCCTTGATGTTAGCTGAGAATGACAGGGTGTTGTCCAGGGTCACGCCAAGGCTCTTCACACTCTGGGAGGAGGACACAACGGAGTTGTCAACCGTGATGGCGAGATCATGGAACGGGCAGTTCTTCACCGGGAGGAAGAGCAGCTCCGTCTTGCCGAGGTTCAGCTTGAGGTGGTGATCCGTCATCCACACTGATATGTCTGCCAGACATGCAGAGATGCGATTTGCCACCTGGTTATCAGAAGGGGGAAAGGAGAAGATTAGTTGTGTGTCGTCTGCGTAGCAATGATAGGAGAGGCCATGTGAGGATATGACAGAGCCAAAAACTTGGTGTATAGCGAGAATAGGAGAGGGCCTAGAACTGAGCCCTGGGGGACACCAGTGGTGAGAGCACGTGGTGCGGAGACAGATTCTCGCCACGCCACTTGGTAGGAGCGACCGGTCAGGTAGGACGCAATCCAAGAGTGAGCCGTGCCGGAGATGCCCAACTCGGAGAGGGTGGAGAGGAGGATCTGATGGTTCACAGTATCAAAGGCAGCAGACAGGTCTAGAAGGACAAGAAGAGAGGAGAGAGAGTTAGCTTTAGCAGTGCGGAGAGCCTCCGTGACACAGAGAAGAGCAGTCTCAGTTGAATGACCAGTTTTGAAACCTGACTAGTTTGGATCAAGAAGGTAATTCTGAGCGAGATAGCAAGAGACGGCACGCTCAAGAGTTTTGGGGAGAAAAGAAAGAAGGGATACTGGTCTGTAGTTGTTGACATCAGAGGGATCGAGTGTTGGTTTTTTGAGAAGGGGTGCAACTCTCGCTCTCTTGAAGATGGAAGGGACATAGCCAGCGGTCAAGGATGAGTTGATGAGCGAGATGAAGTAAGGGAGAAGGTCACCGGAGATGGTCTGGAGAAGTGATAGATTAATTTGTATTTTAAGAATAATGACTAAAGGATTTCACCCCAAATACAGTATAAATGTGTGAACGGTGTTAGAGTTATAATGTAGTGTCAACCCACTAACAGAGGGGGAGGAGTTAGAAACTGTTGAGAAAGCATTCCAGGGTGAAGGGGACTAAGAAACGGTTTAAAGGTGGGCGGAGCAAAGTGCCTTTGTGTGTCAAAGGATATAAAAGCTGTTTGTATGTTTTTTGGCGCCAGAGCTCTCCATGATTAAAAATACAGATCATTCTTGCTGGTTGCGGACCTTTGTTTAATTCATGATTAAACCAGAGAATTTACACCCTCTGTGAATTATTCAGAGCATTAAGTTTGATTAATTAGAAGTAGAAATTCTCGTGACAAGAAGAGAGGAGGCGATAGGGTCAAGCGGGCAGGTTGTTGGGCGGCCGGCTGTCATAAGTCGCAATATTTCATCTGGAGAGAGAGGGGAGAAAGAAGTCAAAGCATAGGGTAGGGCAGTGTGAGCAGGACCAGCAGTGTCATTTGACTTAACAAACGAGGATCGGATGTCGTCAACCTTCTTTTGAAAATGGTTGACGAAGTCATCCACAGAGAGGGAGGAGGGTGGAGGGGGAGGATGATTCAGCAGGGAGGAGAAGGTGGCAAAGAGCTTCCTAGGGTTAGAGGCAGATGCTTGGAATTTAGAGTGGTAGACAGTGGCTTTAGCAGCAGAAACAGATTAAGAAAATGTAGAGAGGAGGGAGTGAAACGATGCCAGGTCAACCTTCTTTTCAAAATGGTTGACGAAGTCATCCACAGAGAGAGAGGGGGGGGGGGGGGGGGACTTTGTAGCAGTCAGCAAAGAGTGTCTCTGGATTGTCCTTGAGGAGCTTATTTTTGTACTTACTCCGTGCAGTGTTATTTTTAATATCCAAGGGGTACTGTACTGTGATGTCATCTGCACAGGGATATGCCATGGCGCAGGGGGTTTCAAAGGCCTCTGCATTTGGGTGGGGGAGGCTGTGAAACTCGGCTGCCATTGTTAGGCTCAATAGTTTTCACACATCTCACTTCACACTTCAGTGCTAATTGAAGTTCCAGCCAGGTCTGTTTTGTCGTAGCAGCTTGGTAGCTTAGTAGCCTTATTTACTAAGCTTTATATAACAAAATTACCTAGATATTGTCTTTTACTTTTTGGCTTCAGAAGTAGGTTCAGACTGAACATTACTCACTCTGTTTTGTGTTGGATGGTATTTCCAGGTTTCTGCTGTTTCTTCTGCAGGTTTTGGTTTGTTAGAAGTTTTTTCTTGATAGTCCTTGGTAGTAAGAATCCATTCAGGTAATTGTTTCCAAAATCAAGGTTTTAGGTATGGAATTTTTATTTGGTTTGAAGGTTTTGATGCATAGGGTAGTTTCCTGTATAAGTTCTTGCGAAAAAATCTAAGTTTATCTACCCAAATATAATTATATTTATACATTTTTTGGGCAGAAGAACTCAGGAGCGCATGACCTCTCTCTCTCTCGCTCTCTGTCGCCTCTCTAGCACCCCTCTCGCCCTCTTTCAAGCTTCTCTCTCTAGCACGCGCCTCTCGCCCTCTCAAATTTGAATTCAAATTGATTTTCTTTCGTTAATATTGCCAAAGCATCAATGTATACAATATGCATTGTAATGAAATGATTAAGAATAGTAATATAAAATAGTAAAAAAAAATTTAAAGACTAAAAAATAACAACACAATGGTAACAGTCAATAGTAGAAATATAATAAGTAATAGGGACAATAAAAGGCTAAACATGGAAAATGAACATGCTACTATTATTACTACTAAAATGAATGGTACCACCACTATTGTTAACGCTAATACTACAACTATCCCTACTACCACCATTACCACTAGAAGCATTTCTACCTCTAATACAGTATCTCTACCTACTAAAACTATGACTAACTTTAACTAATTGTCATCATTACCTCATCATTACCACTACCATCATTAAACTACTACCATTACCATCACCCCTGCTACCCATACCACTACTATTTGGAATAATAATAATAAAAATAATGCTTACTATGAAGATATTATTCATTGCCCCTCAGGCTACTGCAGGCAAATACATATTTGGCTGCATGAGGAGCCGTTGCTCCTTCGCCCATGAGTATTTTTAGTTTTTCCTCTCGGTTTAATAAGATACAATTTTGAGAGAAAAAAATTATGAATGCAAATAATGCATCTCTTGGTGAGGAATATTTCTCATGGTAGTGGAGAAAGTGCATCTGTCTCTACCTCCCCTGTCATTCAGTGACCACATACACGCTATTGCCAATTGGTGATCAGTCGGAATGTACTTGGTAAGGATCTGTCTCTGCTTCGTATCTAGTATTGAGTAGAGATAATCGGCCAAATCATATTCTCTGTTTAGGGCCAAATAGCAATTTAGTCAGCTTTGAGATTTTGTTTAGCTTTTGATTGGTTCATGATTTTGTTTATTTGGATTCTTTTGAAGCAGTGCTGGTGTCAGTTTGGTTGGTTAGGTCTAACACCAGCTGACTGAGAGGACTCGTTTCTGGGGTCAGTTCTTGTGTATGAAGTGCTTTAAATTGGAGACTTGGATTTGAATTTAGGTGTAGTCAAAAATGTTATAATCTTTTTGGTATTTTCGCTACCAATGGAATACATTTTAATTCTGCCCTACATGCATTAGTTGGTGTATTTTTGGACTTGTAGTGTTTCTCGACAGAATTCTGCATGTAGGGCTTCAATTGGATGTTTGTCCCACATTTAAAAGTCCAGTTCTCTCTCTCTCGCGCTCGCTCTCGCCCTCGCTCTCTCTAAAATACTGTCGCTTCTCTGCGATGCACAGCTGATTAATTTATCGTCTGCTTAATTTACGATATCATATCAACAAGGATGGTAATATATTTAAACTTTACTTGCATGACTTAGGGGCCACCAAATTTCACTGCTTCAGCACCGCTGCAATCTGTCATTGTTATTTATGAAATGTGTTACGTACCGATCGAGGGGTGTTAAGTGACTGACAGTTTAATTTTATTGCCCCCCCCTCAGCCGCAAGCCACTGCATATTACCTGAGAGGGCCCATGTCAGTGGTGGTGATATTTTTCATGTCAGACAACGCTCTGTGAACGGCTACACGTTTGACTGTTCTGGGGTCAATTAAAGCTCATGTTGTAAAGTTAGCCTCTTTTTCTTTACTTTATCACATTGGTGGTCAATAAGGCCTGTGTTAGAATTGTAGAGCATATTTTGAAATGCATTACATTTATACTTTTTCAGTTCATCACTTTATTTCTGGCTGATATAACATATTGGGTTGTTGGTAGATATGCTAGATGTGTAAATGGGTGACTATTAAAATTATTATTCTAACACATTACACTTCCCACTAATAATACTCTAACACCTTTGATAGCCTGTTTTCATTTAGCCAATGGTAATAAGCGACTCATCTTTTTGTTAAAAATCTATTTTTACCAATCAAATAAGGGGTTCACACACACAAGACTGGACAATTCATTTTGATTGCAGCTGCATTTTCCTTCAACTGAATGTAGCAGTTATTTCCCCAGGACTCATTTGAGTAATTGTCAGTTCTTTGCCGACAGTATTCATAAACACACAGGCCTTTTCTCATTTAGCCAAAAGTCCATCCTCCACAATCTCTCCCAGTGGAGATGCGTCATTCAGGGCAGGTGGGGGAGAGCCCCACCTGTTTTGAACCCCAACTGTTTAGCAAATAAATAAAAATATATATATACAGTTGAAGTTGGAAGTTTACATACACTTAGGTTGGAGTCATTAAAACTATTTTCAACCACTCCACAAATTTCTTGTTAATAAACTATAGTTTTGGCAAGTCGGTTAGGACATCTACTTTGTGCATGACACAAGCAATTTTTCACAGACAGATTATTTCACTTATAATTCACTGTATCACAATGACAGTGGGGTCAGAAGTTTACATACACTAAGTTGACTGTGCCTTTTAAACAGCTTGGAAAATTCCAGGAAATGATGTCATGGCTTTAGAAGCTTCTGATAGGCTAGTTGACATCATTTGAGTCAATTTGAGGTGTAGCTGTGGATGTATTTCAAGGCCTACCTTCAAACTCAGTGCCTCTTTGCTTGACATCATGGGAAAATCAAAAGAAATCAGCCAAGACCTCCACAAGTCTAGTTCATCCTTGGGAGCAATTTCCAAATGCCTGAAGGTACCACGTTCATCTGTACAAACAATAGTACGCAAGTATAAACACCATGGGACCACGCAGCCGTCATACCGCTCAGGAAGGAGTCGCATTCTGTCTCCTAGAGATGAACGTACCTTGGTGCGAAAAGTGCAAATCAATCCCAGAACAACAGCAAAGGACCTTGTGAAGATGCTGGAGGAAACAGGTACAAAAGTATCTATATCCACAGTAAAACGAGTCCTATATCGACATAACCTGAAAGGCCACTTAGCAAGGAAGAAGCCACTGCTCCAAAACCGCCATTAAAAAAGCCAGACTAAGGTTTGCAACTGCAAATTGGGACAAAGATCGTATTTTTTTTTAGAAATGTCCACTGGTCTGATGAAACAAAAATAGAACTGTTTGGCCATAATGATCATCGTTATGTTTGGAGGAAAAAGGGGAACGCTTGCAAGCCGAAGAACACCATCCCAACCGTGAAGCACAGGGTTGGCAGTATCATGCTGTGGGGGTGCTTTGCTGCAGGAGGGACTGGTGCACTTCACAAAATAGATGGCATCATGAGGAAGGAAAATTATGTGGATATATTGAAGCAACATCTCAAGACATCAGTCAGGAAGTTAAAGCTTGGTCGCAAATGGGTCTTCCAAATGGACAATGACCCCAAGCATACTTCCAAAGTTGTGGCAAAATGGCTTAAGGACAACAAAGTCAAGGTATTGGAGTGGCCAACACAAAGCCCTGACCTCAATCCTATTGAAAATGTGTGGGCAGAACTGAAAAAGCGTGTGCAAGCAAGGAGGCCTACAAACCTGACTCAGATACACCAGCTCTGTCAGGAGGAATGGGCCAAAATTCACCCTACTTATTGTGGGAAGCTTGTGGAAGGCTTCCCGAAATGTTTGACCCAAGTTAAACAATTTAAAGGCAATGCTACCAAATACTAATTGAGTGTATGTAAACTTCTAACCCACTGGGAATGTGATGAAATATAAAAAGGCTGAAATAAATCATTCTCTCTACTATTATTCTGACATTTCACGTTAAATTGATGATCCTAACTAACCTAAGACAGGACATTTTTCCTAGGATTAAATGTCAGGAATTGTGAAAAACTGAGTTTAAATGTATTTGGCTAAGGGATGTAGCTCAGTTGGTAGAGCATAGCGTTTGCAACGCCAGGGTTGTGGGTTCGATTCCCACGGAGGGCCAGTAAAAAAATAAATAATGTATGCACTAACTGTAAGTCGCTCTGGATAAGATCGTCTGCTAAATGACTAATAATGTAAATAATAATGTGTATGTAAACTTCCGACTTCAACAGTATCTCTATATACAGTGGGTAGAACAAGTATTTGATACACTGCCGATTTTGCAGGTTTTCCTTCTTACAAAGCATGTACAGGTCTGTAATTTTTATCATAGGTACACTTCAACTTTGAGAGACGGAATCTAAAACAAAAATCCAGAAAATCACATTGTATGATTTTTAAGTAATTCATTTGCATTTTATTGCATGACATAAGTATTTGATAACCTACCAACCAGTAAGAATTCCGGCTCTCACAGACCAATTTTTTTTTTTTTTTTTATTCACAATCTGTAGAAGCAATGAGAATAGAAAGGTTCAGAACTTTTGTAAAACATCACAGTACGGTTGAAATATATATGGCAAATAGAAATCCTATATGGATGGTGTTAAGAGATAGATGGGAGGTATTGAATAGAGTTGAAGGATGGGACTAATAACAAATAACAACAAATAATAACAAAGATAGCTAATAATGTAAGCATACTGTGTCCATAATAAGTATATAGGTTGTATGTTGGGAGCTTTTGGGAAAGAGCACAGTTAGAAAGATATGGCATTTAGAAGCAAACCGGATGGACATCATGAAAATGATCAGAGAGGTTGAGAGTAGAAGAAGTTCAGGAGCAAAAAATAAATAAAAATAATATATATATATATATATATATATATATAGAATTATTGTAAAATTAACTCTGTCCATAAGGTGTAGATAGTAAGTATAGACCAGAAGTAGAGGCCTGGGCGTCGTTGTTCACTAATTTACTCCAAGTAGGGAAAGGATGGTGGGGTTGAAAAGTAATAAAGGGGAATATATATATAAAAAATAAAAAATAAACATGGGGGATTGGAAGTGATGCAGACAATTACATTGATAGAAGATACAATCTATCTGCAATATTAAGCTGATCCATTCCCCCCCCCAAAAAAAAAATAATAATAAAAAAATAAATAATAAAAAATAAATAAAGACAAATTTAAAAATAAAGAGAAAAATAATTTTAAAAAATTATAAATAAAAAATAAATAAAGAATTCCGGCTCTCACAGACCTGTTAGTTTTTCTTTAAGAAGCCCTCCTATTCTCCACTCATTACCTGTATTAACTGCACCTGTTTGAACTTGTTACCTGCATAAAAGACACCTGTCCAAACACTCAATCAAACAGACTCCAACCTCTCCACAATGGCCAAGACCAGAGAGCTGTGTAAGGACATCAGGGATAAAATTGTAGACCTGCACAAGGCTGGGATGGGCTACAGGATAATAGGCAAGCAGCTTGGTGAGAAGGCAACAACTGTTGGCGCAATTATTAGAAAATGGAAGAAGTTCAAGATGACGGTCAATCAACCTCGGTCTGGGGCTCCATGCAAGATCTCACCTCGTGGGGCATCAATGATCATGAGGAAGGTGAGGGATCAGCCCAGAACTACACAGCAGGACCTGGTCAATGACCTGAAGAGAGCTGGGACCACAGTCTCAAAGAAAACCATTAGTAACACACTACGCCGTCATGGATTAAAATCCTGCAGCGCACGCAAGGTCCCCCTGCTCAAGCCAGCGCATGTCCAGGCCCGTCTGAAGTTTGCCAGTGACCATTTTGATGATCCAGAGGAGGAATGGGAGGAGGTCATGTGGTCTGATGAGACAAAATAGAGCTTTTTGGTCTAAATTCCACTCGCCGTGTTTGGAGGAAGAAGAAGGATGAGTACAACCCCAAGAACACCATCCCAACCGTGAAGCATGGAGGTGGAAACATCATTCTTTGGGGATGCTTTTCTGCAAAGGGGACAGGACAACTGCACTGTATTGAGGGGAGGATGGATGGGGCCATGTATCGCGAGATGTTGGCCAACAACCTCCTTCCCTCTGTAAGAGCATTGAAGATGGGTCTTGGCTGGGTCTTCCAGCATGTCAATGACCCGAAACACACAGCCAGGGCAACTAAGGAGTTGCTCCGTAAAAAGAATCTCAAGGTCCTGGAGTGGCCTAGCCTGTCTCCAGACCTGAACCCAATAGAACATCTTTGGAGGGAGCTGAAAGTCCGTATTGCCCAGCGACAGCCCCGAAACCTGAAGGATCTGGAGAAGGTCTGTATGGAGGAGTGGGCCAAAATCCCTGCTGCAGTGTGTGCAAACCTGGTCAAGACCTACAGGAAACGAATGATCTCTGTAATTGCAAACAAATGTTTCTGTACCAAATATTAAGTTCTGCTTTTCTGATGTATCAAATACTTATGTCATGCAATAAAATGCAAATGAATTACTTAAAAATCATACAATGTGATTTTCTGGATTTTTGTTTTAGATTCCGTCTCTCACAGTTGAAGTGTACCTATGATAAAAATTACAGACCTCTACATGCTTTGTAAGTAGGAAAACCTTCAAAATCGGCAGTGTATCAAATACTTGTTCTCCCCACTGTATATATATATAATTTTTGCCTGTTTTCATGTTATTTTGGCATTAATACGTGTCATCAGTTTGCAAACAAAAGTCAAAAATAATTGAGTTAATATAGCCGCATACAAACATGGTCTCTTTTTTTGCGTTCTTGAGTAAGGCAGCTCCAAAATGCAGGTATTTCAGCCTAGCTCAGTGCTTTCTGTGGTGGTGGGGCAGCCAGCGGAAAATACGGAGCGTAGGGGTTGGTAATGTTCTCTATTTGCTGCGTGATTGGCTCAGTGTTCTCACTCATGAGGACACTACGTCACTGCAAAATCTACGGGTAGAGCTCGAAAATGTAGGCCCCTTGGGTGTGCTGGCATAGACTGATATTAGAAGTGCCAATCCAAGAAAGCTCAAGGTCATTGGCCAGATATTTTATGTCAAATCACATATCTACCTTAGCTCTGATTGGACTGGTCATGTCAACATCATACTTTTCAAAATCTTAGCTAGCAAGCTAGACAAGCAGTCATCATGCATCAATGACGGCAATCTACTGGCAAATCCTTTTCAATCCTTGCCATATGAAGAGAAATTATAGATACAACTTTTCGGTGCTAATCAGCCATTGTACATAAACATTACACAACAAGTTGGAAATCGCAAATTAAATAATGACTGCTAAGGTGCCACTGCAGCCCCGGGTTCGATCCCAGGCTGTGTCACAGCCGGTTGTGACCGGGAAACCCATGAGGCGGCGTATAATTGGACCAGCGTCGTCCGGGTTAGGGAAGGATTTGGCCGGCCGGGATGCTCTAGCGACTCCTTGTGGCGGGCCGGGCGCCTGCAAGCTGACTTTGTTCGTCAGTGTTTGATCCGAAACATTGGTGCGGCTTGCTTCCGGGTTAAGCGAGCAGTGTGTCAAGAAGCAGTGCAGCTTGGCTCTCGACCTTCGCCGAGTCCGTAGGGGAGTTTCAGCGATGAGACAAGATCATAACTACCAATTGGATATCACGAAAAAGGGGGTAACGCCATGGGCCAGAAAAGTTTGAATACACTGGGCATGCTGTCAATCCAGCATGACTTCTGCCGCGTTCAAAACAACTGGGAACTCGGATAAAACTAGCTCCGACTGGGAAAATACGGAATATAATTTTGAATGGTCATCCAAGTCGGGATTTTTGGCCTCTTTCTAGAGACCACAGGAAGGACCGTCGTGCCACCTTCCTGTTCAAGTGAGCACAACAAAACAAGGTGAGTCCAAAAATTTATTGTATGCTGCTGCATATATTATGTAATATGCCAGGGAGATATGTATACTGTAGCCAAGAAAGTAATACTAAGTGTATGTTGTATAGTATTTGTATTTATTATGGATCCCCATTAACTCTTCCTGGGGGCCAGCAAAATTAAGGCAGTTATACATTTAAAAAAAACATTACAATACATTCATAACCGATTTCACAGCACACTAAGTGTGTGCCCTCAGGCCCCTACTCCACTACCACAACACACAATTAATGGGTACGTGTGTATAGAGCATATGTTATCGTATATGTGTGTGTATGCATGTGTCTGTGCCTATGTTTGTGTTGCTTCACAGTCCCCGTTGTTCCATAAGGTGTATTTCTATCTGTTTTTTAAATCTGATTCTACTGCTTGCATCAGTTACCTGATGTGGAATAGAGTTCCATGTGGAATAGATTTCCATGTAGTCATGGCTCTATGTAGTACTGTGCGCCTCCCATTGTCTGTTCTGGACTTGGGGACTGTGAAGAGACGTCTTGTGGGGTATGCATGGGTGTCTGAGCTGTGTGCCAGTCGTTCAAACCGACAGCTCGGTGCTTTCAACATGTCAACACCTCTCACAAACACAAGCAGTGATGAAGTCAATCTCTCCTCCACTTTGAGCCAGGAGAGATTGACATGCATATTATTAATGTTTGCTCTCTGTGTACATCCAAGGGACAGCCGTGCTGCCCTGTTTTGAGCCAATTGCAATTTTCCTAAGTCCCTCTGTGGCACCTGACCACACGATTGAGCAGTAGTCCAGGTGCGATAAAACTAGGACCTGCCTTGTTGATAGTGCTGTTAAGAAAGTAGAGCAACGCTTTATTATGGACAGACTTCTCCCCATTTTAGCTACTGTTTCATCAATATGTTTTGACCATGACAGTTTACAATCCAGGGTTACTCCAAGCAGTTTAGTCACCAGCTTGCTCAATCTCCACATTAATTATTACAATATTTAATTGAGGTTTGGAATTTAGTGAATGATTTGTTCCAAATACAATGCTTTTAGTTTTAGAAATATTTAGGACTAACTTATTCCTTGCCACCCACTCAAACTAACTGCAGCTCTTTGTTAAGAGTTTCAGTCATTTCAGTCGCTGTAATAGCTGACATGTATAGTGCTTAGTTATCCGTATACATAGACACGCTGGCTTTACTCAGTGGCATGTCATTAGTAAAGATTGAAAAAAGTAATGGGCCTAGACCGCTGCCCTGGGAAATTCCTGATTCTACCTGGATTATGTTGGAGAGGCTTCCATTAAAGAACACCCTCTGTGTTCTGTTAGACAGGTAACTCTGTATCCACAATATAGCAGGTGGAGTAAAATCATAAATTCTTCCAGCAGCAGACTATGATCGATAATGTCAAAAGCCGCACTGAAGTCTAACAAAACAGCCCCCAAAATATTTTTATCATCAATTTCTCTCAGGCAATCATCAGTCATTTGTGTAAGTGCTGTGCTTGTTGAATGTCCTTCTCTATAAGCATGCTGAACATGTGTTTACTGTAAAATTGTAATGAACACTCAGGGAGAAAAAGGTGTAGATTCACGCGCAGAGTGCGGCAGGTGTTTATTTCGCCTTCGCAA
The DNA here is from genome assembly GCF_964263955.1 of Coregonus lavaretus. Taxonomy (NCBI): domain Eukaryota; kingdom Metazoa; phylum Chordata; class Actinopteri; order Salmoniformes; family Salmonidae; genus Coregonus; species Coregonus lavaretus. The sequence goes on along the minus strand of NW_028166494.1, from coordinate 440,998 downwards.
AAGGCAGGAATCGTGGTCACAGGCAGACAATGGTCATACACAGGTAGGCAAACAGGCAGGAGAATCAAAAACTAGGACTGAAGGCTATAACTGGTTCTCACAAACGAGCTAGGAAAAGGCTTAGTAGAGTCAAAACGAACAATATCTCACAAGGCACAAACAGAATGAACTGAACTAAATAAGGAGCTAATGAGACCAGGTGAGTAACTAACACAGGTGAAATCAATGAACAAAAATGAGGACACAAGGTTGACTAAGAAAATAAATACAGAACCTTACAAAAATAGCATTGTATCTGGTCAAAATCCATTTTTTCCAACAGTTTACTAAGGGTTGGTAACAGGCTAATTGGTTGGCTATTTCAGCCAGTTAAGGAGGCTTTACTATTCTTAGGTAGCGGAATGACTTTTGCTTCCCTCCAAGCCTGGGGACACACACATTCTAGTAGGCTTAAATTCAAAATATGGCAAATAGGAATGGCAATATCGTCCGCTATTATCCTCAGTAATTTTCCATCCAAGTTGTCAGACTCCGGTGGCTTGTCATTGTTGATAGACTGTCACGATTCTCTAAAGCAGAACCCAGAAGCAGACCAGGACAAGGTGAGTAGACAGAAGGGGAGTATTTATTTAACAACTCAAATGTGGAAGCAGGATAATTCAGGAGACGGAGCGGGCAGCGGAGGTGAGTTGGTGGAAGTCAAAAGGCAGATCCAATGATGTTACAGAACCCACCGACGACCAGGCAAGGGTGGAGTGAATGTTCCGGGAGAATAATGTTCATGGCTAACGATCCGGCAGGGAATGGATGTCAGGTCAGAGCTTATGAAGTGGAGAGGTGATGATCAGGACCAGGTGTGCAGATAGCTGATGAGATGCAGGTGCGGGTAATAGAGAGATCTCCCGCCTAGCTTCGTCGCCCGACATCCAGACAGGGTGCGTTCAGGAACCTCAGGAAAACAGACTCCAGGACAGAAAACAGGCAACTCAGGCAGAAACCGACTCAGGAAGCGGGATTCATGACAGTACCCCCCCTCCGACGAACGCCACCGGGCGGACTACCCGGAGCACCAGGATGGAGGCGGTAGAAGTCACGAAGGAGGTCAGCATCAAGGATCTGATGCAGAGGAATCCAACTCCTCTCCTCAGGACCATACCCCTCCCAGTCCACGAGATACTGGAAACCCCGACCCCGCCGTCTGGAATCCATGATGCGGCGCACCGTGTAGACAGGACCACCTCCGATCATCCGAGGAGGAGGAGGACGAGTAGGAGGGGGCAACAGAGGACTGAGGAGAACAGGCTTGAGTCAGGAGACATGAAAGGTGGGATGGACTCTGAGCATTCTAGGCAATTTGAGTCGTACCACAACAGGATTAATAACTCTCTCCACCACAAACGGACCAATGAACTTCGGTGACAGTTTCTTCGACTCAGTCCGCAGAGGAAGATCCCGTGTAGCCAACCAGACCTTATCTCCGACAGTATACGCGGGGCTGGAATACGGCGACGATTCGCCTGGAGCTGATACCGGTCAGAAAGTCTAAGGAGGGCCTTTCTGGCCATATGCCAGGTCCGGTGGCAACGACGAATGTGGGCCTGGACAGAGGGTACCGAGAGATCCCTCTCCTGAGAAGGAAACAAGGGAGGTTGGTAGCCGTACAGGCATTGGAAGGGAGACATCCCAGTGGCAGATGTAGGGAGAGTATTATGGTCATACTCGACCCAGGGCAACTGAGAGACCCAAGAGGTGTGGTTGGAGGAGACAAGGCAGCGCAGCGTGGACTCCATCTTCTGGTTGGCTCTCTCCACCTGACCATTAGATTGGGGGTGAAATCCAGATGTGAGACTGACTGTAGCTCCAATGGCCAAACAGAAGGACTTCCAGACAGCAGAGGTACAGTGAAGGAAAAAAATATTTGATCCCCTGCTGATTTTGTACGTTTGCCCTACTGACAAAGACATGATCAGTCTATACTTTTAATGGTAGGTTTATTTGAACAGTGAGAGATAGAATAACAACAACAAAAATGCAGAAAAATGCATGTCAAAAATGTTATAAATTGATTTGCATTTTAATGAGGGAAATATGTATTTGACCCCCTCTCAATCAGACTCTTAAAGGGAGTGCTCCTAATCTCAGCTTGTTAACTGTATAAAAGACACCTGTCCACAGAAGCAATTAATCAATCAGATTCCAAACTCTCCACCATGGCCAAGACCAAAGAGCTCTCCAAGGATGTCAGGGACAAGATTGTAGACCTACACAAGGCTGGAATGGGCTACAAGACCATCGCCAAGCAGCTTGGTGAGAAGGTGACAACTGTTGGTGCGATTATTCGCAAATGGAAGAAACACAAAAGACCTGTCAATCTCCCTCGGCCTGGGGCTACATGCAAGATCTCACCTCGTGGAGTTGCAATGATCATGAGAACGGTGAGGAATCAGCCCAGAACTACACGTGAGGATCTTGTCAATGATCACAAGGCAGCTGGGACCATAGTCACCAAGAAAACAATTGGTAACACACTACGCTGTGAAGGACTGAAATCCTGCAGCGCCTGCAAGTTCCCCCTGCTCAAGAAAGCACATATACATGCCCGTCTGAAGTTTGCCAATGAACATCTGAATGATTCAGAGGAGAACTGGGTGAAAGTGTTGTGGTCATATGAGAACAAAATGGAGCTCTTCGGCATCAACTCAACTCGCCGTGTTTGGAGGAGGTGGAATGCTGCCAATGACCCCAAGAACACCATCCCCACCGTCAAACATGGAGGTGGAAACATTATGCTTTGGGGGTGTTTTTCTGCTAAGGGGACAGGACAACTTCACCGCATCAAAGGGACGATGGACGGGGCCATGTACCGTCAAATCTTGGGTGAGAACCTCCTTCCCTCAGCCAGGGCATTGAAAATGGGTTGTGGATGGGTATTCCAGCATGTCAATGACCCAAAACACACGGCCAAGGCAACAAAGGAGTGGCTCAAGAAGAAGCACATTAAGGTCCTGTAGTGGCCTAGCCATTCTCCAGACCTTAATCCCATATAACATCTGTGGAGGGAGATGAAGGTTTGAGTTGCCAAACGTCAGCCTCGAAACCTTAATGACTTGGAGAAGATCTGCAAAGAGGAGTGGGACACAATCTCTCCTGAGATGTGTGCTATCCTGGTGGCCAACTACAAGAAACGTCTGACCTCTGATTGCCAACAAGGGTTTTGCAACCAAGTACTAAGTCATGTTTTGCAGAGGGGTCAAATACTTATTTCCCTCATTGAAATGCAAATCAATTTATAACATTTTTGACATGCGTTTTTCTGGATTTTTGTTGTTGTTATTCTGTCTCTCATTGTTCAAATAAACCTACCATTGAAATTATAGACTGATTATTTCTTTGTCAGTGGGCAAACGTACAAAATCAGCAGGGGATCAAATATTTTTTTCCCTCACTGTAAACTGAGGACCACGGTCGGAAACTATGTCACTGGGCAACCCGTGGACCCTGAAAACCTAACAAGGATCTCGGACGTCTCAGTGGCAGAGGGAAGCTTGGAGATGGGAACAAAGTGGGCGAACTTGCTGAATCTGTCCACAATAGTCAGAATGACCGTGTTCCCATCAGAAGAGGGCAACCCAGTGACAAAGTCCAGGGCCAGATGCGACCATGGTCGCCGGGGAATAGGTAGGGGATGAAGAAGCCCAGAGCTGGGCCGATTGGTACTCTTATTCTGCGCACAAACTGGACAGGCAGCAACAAACCTCCGGGTATCTTCTCCCATGGCAGATCACCAAAATCGTCTGTGCAGTAACGCCATATTCCGAGCCACGCCAGGGTGACAAGCAATCTTGCTGGCGTGGGACCATTGGAGGACAGCAGAACGGACAGACTCTGGCACAAACAACCGACCGGGTGGACTGTTACCGGGACCGGGCTGCATCCGAAGGGCCGCCATAACCTCCTCCTCAATCCTCCATGTAACTGCTCCCACGACGAAGTTCTGGGGAAGAAACGTCTCAGTCTTGGCCCCACTCTCCTCCGTCTTGGAGAACATCCGGGACATGGCATCCGCCTTGCCGTTCTTGGAACCAGGTCGGAACGTCAGGGAAAAATGTAAGCGTCCAAAAAACAAAACCCACCTGGCCTGACGGGAGTTGAGACGTCTAGCCGATTGCACGTAAGCAAGATTCTTATGGTCAGTCCATACAACAAACGGTTGCTCCGCCCCCTCCAGCCACTCCTCCAAGGCTAGTTTCACCGCGAGAAGCTCCCGGTTACACACATCGTAGTTTCTCTCCGCAGGCGAAAGCCAACAAGAGTAGAAGGCGCAGGGATGGAGTTTACCGTCAGTGGAGCTACGCTGGGACAGGATGGCGCCAACCCCCACATCAGACGCGTTCACTTCTACGACAAACTGACGGGAAGTGTCAGGTTGAGAGAGAATCGGGGCGTTGGTGAATCGGTTCTTCAAGTCCAGAAATGCTCGGTCTGCCTCAGGATTCCAACAGAAGGTTCTGGTGCTAGAAGTCAGAGCAGTTAGTGGAGCGGCCACACGGCTGTAATCACGGATAAATCTACGATAGAAATTCGCAAACCCCAGAAACCTCTGGAGCTGCAATCTCGTACCGGGCTGGGCCCAATCCAGAACCGCCCGAACCATCTCTTGGTCCATCTTGATCTCTCCCCTGGAGATTATGTACCTGAGGAAGGATGTAGTGTGGGCATGAAAATCACACTTCTCTGCCTTCACAAACAGGCGGTTCTCCAATAAACGCTGCAGGACCTGCTTGACATGCTGGACGTGGCTGGAAAGCTCCTTCGAGAAGATGAGAATGTCATCCAGGTAAATGAACACAAAAATACAGATCATATCTCTCAGAACATCATTCACCATACTTTGGAACACTGCTGGGGCGTTGGTCAGTCCAAACAGCATCACTTGATACTCGAAATGTCCCATAGGTGTATTGAACCCAGTCAACCACTCGTCCCCCTCTCTGATCCAGACCAGATGATACGCATTGCGTAGATCAAGCTTCGTGAACACAGTAGCACCCTGTAAAGAGTCGAAAGCGGAGCTCATCAAGGGCAGGGGATACTTGTTCTTGACCGTAATATCATTCAAACCCCGATAATCAATACACGGTCGAAGAGAGCCATCCTTCTTACTCACAAAAAAGAATCCTGCTCCCAGGGGTGATGACGAGGGACGAATGAGACCAGCAGCAAGATACTCCTTTATGTAGGTCTCCAAGGCTTCACGTTCAGGTCGAGAGATACTGTATAAACGTCCCTTGGGAAAGGCAGCTCCAGGAAAAAGATTAATCGTACAATCATAAGGTTGGTGGGGAGGAAGTGGCAGAGCCTTCTGCTTACTGAACACTTCACCCAAATCGTGATATGTTTCTGGAACCAGGGACAAATCTGGGGGTGCAGAATCAATGACCCGACTGGGAACAGCATAGGAACAGGCTGTCCTAAGGCAGTTAGCATGACATTCAATGCTCCAAATAGTTACCTTACCCGTCACCCAATCGAACGTGGGATTGTGTTCTCTCAGCCAGGGGTATCCAAGAACCAGGGGAACATGGGGAGAATGCAGAATGAAGAAGGAGACCTCTGAATGATTCCCTGACAACAGCATCTTCACTGTTTCAGTCCTCATAGTGATACATGCCAAAAGACTGCTGTTCAGAGTGGTAGCTTCAATGGCTTTCGGTAATTGCTCCTTGGAAAGCCCCAGCTGTTCCACCAAGTCGGCATCCATAAAGCTGCCATAGGCACCTGAATCAATAAAAGCATTGATCGCTAAACTCTGATTCTTGTTCATGAGGGTTGCAGGAAAACGGGGTCGGACAGGGCTATTGAGAGGCTGAAACTGGCTCGCTAAAAGTCCTCCCAAACTTAGCGAGCCGGACAGTATAACGAGCGCTGGGGACAAGCGGAGATGTAATGTCCCGGGCTACCACAGAAGAGGCAGCTGTTGATCTCACGTCTACGTTGGCGCTCCTCCTTGGTTAACCCGTGCCGCCCCACTTGCATGGGTTCCGGATCTGGAGGCAGGACCCCTCCTCTAATCCCGTGTGGTGAAAAATGATCGGCACGTTCTGGTCCACTTCCTGACCCGAATGGTAACCGAGTAGCTGAGTGATTGGACGGCCCCCATTGCTTCTCCCTCCTTCTCTCTCGGACTCTGTTATCCACCCGAATGGATAATGCAACCAAACTGTCCAGGTCACTAGGCTCAGGATAGGAGATCAGCTCATCCTTGAGTTGCTCCGACAACCCCTGATAAAAAATTGCTTGTAGTGACTCCTCATTCCACCCACTCTCCACAGCCAATGTCCTGAATTCAATAACATAGTCTGCTACACTGCGAGCTCCTTTGCGAAGCGAGAACAGACGCTTAGCTGCGTCCTTACCTCGGACTGGATGGTCAAAAAGCATCCTCATCTCTGCCGTGAACTCCTGGTATGACGCCAGGCAGGTCTCCTGTCGTTCCCATACGGCTGAAGCCCACTCCAGGGCTCTTCCACGCAGCAGTCCAATTACAAAAGCTATCCTGGCCCTTTCTGTGGCGTAAGAGCTGGGCTGCAGATCAAACACCAATCCACACTGCATAAGAAAAGAACGGCATCTTCCCAAATCCCCTTCGTACTTATCTGGCGTCGGAACCTTGGGCTCACGGAAGGGAACAGCTCCAGAAGTGGCAGGCGAGAGGAGTGAAACAGGTGGTGGATTCTCCGCCGGCAAACTGAGCTGAGCCTGGATACTCGTCAGAATGGCAGAAAAGTTCCGAACCGACAACGCTATCTCCTGTAGCGCCGTGCTGTGTTGTCCCAACATCTTCTCCTGATGGGTAATGGCATGGCGACTGGAGTCCAGGTCCGCTTGGTTCATCCTTGGCCGGATCGTTCTGTCACGATTCTCTAAAGCAGAACCCAGAAGCAGACCAGGACAAGGTGAGTAAACAGAAGGGGAGTATTTATTTAACAACTCAAATGTGGAAGCAGGATAATTCAGGAGACGGAGCGGGCAGCGGAGGTGAGTTGGTGGAAGTCAAAAGGCAGATCCAATGATGTTACAGAACCCACCGACGACCAGGCAAGGGTGGAGTGAATGTTCCGGGAGAATAATGTTCATGGCTAACGATCCGGCAGGGAATGGATGTCAGGTCAGAGCTTATGAAGTGGAGAGGTGATGATCAGGACCAGGTGTGCAGATAGCTGATGAGATGCAGGTGCGGGTAATAGAGAGATCTCCCGCCTAGCTTCGTCGCCCGGCAACCAGACAGGGTGCGTTCAGGAACCTCAGGTAAACAGACTCCAGGACAGAAAACAGGCAACTCAGGCAGAAACAGACTCAGGAAGCGGGATTCATGACATAGACAACAATAATGTTTTCACCTCTTTCACACTCACTTTACGGAATTCAAAATAAAGTTTGTCTTTCATAATTTGGTCAGATACACTTGGATGTGTAGTGTCAGCAATTGTTGCTGGCATGTCATGCCTAAGTTTGCTAATCTTGACAATGAAAAAATCATTAAAGTAGTTGGCAATATCAGTTGGTTGTGTGATGAATGAGCCATCTGATTCAATGAATGATGGAGTTTGCCTTTTTCCCCAAAATTTCATTTAAGGTGCTCAAAAGCATTTTACTATCATTCTTTGTTATTTATCTTTGTTTCATAGTGTAGTTTCTTCTTTTTTTTTTTCGGTTTAGTCACGTGATTTCTAAATTTGCAATAAGTTTGCCAATCGGTTGTGCAGCCAGACTTATTTGCCATTCCTTTTGCCTCATCCCTCTCAACCATACAATTTTTCAATTCCTCATCAATCCACAGGGATTTAACAGTTTTTAGTCATTTTCTTAATGGGTGCATGTTTATAAGTAACTGGAATGAGCAATTTCATAAATGTGTCAAGTGCAGTGTCTGTTTGCTCCTCATTACACACCACGGACCAGCATATATTATTTACACAAACAACATAGGAGTAACTTCAAACAACTTTAAAACAAATCTCTGCAGCATTAGTAAAGATATGATCAATACATGTTGATGATTTAATTCCTGTACTGTTTGTAACTACCCTGGTAGGTTTACTGATAACCTGAACCAGGTTGCAGGCACTGGTTACAGTTTGAAGCTTTCTCTTGAGTGGGCAGCCTGATGAAAACCAGTCAATATTTAAATCACCCAGAAAGTATACCTCTATTGATATCACATATATTATCAAGCATTTCACACGTTATCCAGATACTGACTGTTAGCACTTGGTGGTCTATAGCAGCTTCCCACCAGAATGGGCTTTAGGTGAGGAAGATGAACTTGTAGCCATATTACTTCAACAGTATTTAACATGAGATCCTCTCTAATCTTCACAGGAATGTGGTTCTGAATATAAACAGCGACACCTCTACCATTGGCATGTGTATCTTTTCTGTAAATGTTATAACCTTGTATTGCTACCAATGTATCATCAAAGGTATTATCTAAGTGAGTTTCAGAGATAGTCAGAATATGAATGTCATCTGTTACTAGCAAATTATTGATTTCATGAACCTTGTTTCTTAAGCTACATATATTAACGTGGGCTATTTTGAGCCCTTTTCTTCTGGGATACTTACTTGTTTTTATTGCTTTACTAGGAAGCTTAGCAGCAGTAGATGTGCTCATGATCTTTGTTAGTGCAGGGTGAGCTGCACACAGTGGACTTCCTCCTCGGGCACACCGGCTCAGTGCTAACAGTATAAATCTGGTTCTTAGGTAGTAAGCTGTTAGTAGCCCATGTGCCTCATCCTAATAATTTGGTCCCTTTCCTCCCTCATAATTTAGCCTACTGTTCTGACTTGATGGTGCACATGTAGCCTAGAGCCTGTTTTAGAGAAATGTAATCATAGAATATTGTAAGAGCTTTCATTGTCTGCTTATATGCCCCCTTTATTTATCCTACGGTTCTAATTTGGTGTACAGGGAGAATACTGTAAGAACGGCCCATGTTCTGAATTCTGTCGCTGTACATATCAAAGTGCTGAACAAATAGTTGTATTGACTACGTCCGTCCTAGCTCATGTCTTAAGAGGCAATCCGAAAATGTGATTATCTGCTCGTCGTTCCCTTACGCTGTCACGCCCTGGCTCTGGGACTCCGTTATGTTGAGCAAGGGTGTGTTGTTTCTATGTGTTTTGTGTTCTAGGCTGATTATCTAGCTCATGTGTTTCTGTGTTGGCCGGGGTGGTTCTCAATCAGAGGCAACGAGTATCAGCTGTTGCTTGTTGTCTCTGATTGGGAACCATACTTAGGCAGCCTGTTTTCCACAGTGTTTTGTGGGATCTTGTTCCTTGTATGGTTTGTGTCTGTTACCTAGGACTTCACGTATCGTTTTGTTGTTTTGTTTCGTGTGGTGAATCAAATAAAAGTATGTTCACTCATCACGCTGCGCATTGGTCCACTTCCTCGTTTGACGATCGTGACAGAAGATCCCACCATAACTGGACCAAGCAGCGTGTCCAGGAGCCAACGCCAGAGGTGAATCTAAGGGATGTATACCTCGACTGGGTAAAGCAGCGTGTCCAGGAGCCAACGCCAGAGAGGTCTCTAATGGATATCAACCTCGACTGGGTCAAGCCGCGTGAGGAGGAGAGAGGTTGGACTTGGGAGCAGAGGCTGGAGAGTCTGGCGAGAGCCATGGAGGCCATAGCCACGGGGGTGAGACGAACCCAAGACATTTTTAGGGGGGGCTCACACCGTGGACGACGGGACTGCTGGAGGCAGATAAGGGGCGAGTTAGTGGACGAGGAGAGAAGGCCACCGGGTTACGGGAGCCATTGGCGAGTAGAGGGAAGGAAAATGTAGAGGCACGGCGAGAGGTACTGAGGTGTGTTGCCAGTCCGGTCCGGCCCGTTCCTGATCCCCGGGTAAGGCCAGTGGTGTGTGTTCCCAGTGCGGTCCGGCCTGTTCCTGTCCCTCGCACCAAGCCTGTGATGCGCGTCGCCAGCCCGGTCCGGCCTGTTCCTGCCTCTCGCACCAAGCCAATGGTGCGCATCGCCAGCCAGGCCTGGCCTGTTCCTGCTCCCCGCACCAAGCCAATGGTGCGCGTCGCCAGCTCGGCCCGGCCTGTTCCTGCTCCCGGCACCAAGCCAATGGTGCGCGTCGCCAGCCCGGCCCGGCCTGTTCCTGCTCCCCGCACCAAGCCAATGGTGCGCGTCGCCAGCCCGGCCCGGCCTGTTCCTGCTCCCCGCACCAAGCCTATGGTGCGCGTCGCCAGCCCGGCCCGGCCTGTTCCTGCTCCCCGCACCAAACCAATGGTGCGCGTCGCCAGCCCGGCCCGGCCTGTTCCTGCTCCCCGCACCAAGCCAATGGTGCGCGTCGCCAGCCCGGCCCGGCCTGTTCCTGCTCCCCGCACCAAGCCAATGGTGCGCGTCGCCAGCCCGGCCCGGCCTGTTCCTGCTCCCCGCACCAAGCCTGTAGTGCGCTTCGTCAGCCCGGTTCGGCCCGTCCCTGCTCCCCGCACCAAGCCTGTGGTGTGCGTCGTCAGCCCGGTCCGGCCCGTTCCTGCTCCCCGCACCAAGCCTGTGGTGCGTGTCGTCAGTCCGGCACAGCCCGTGCCTGGGTCACCGATGCCTGGTCAGGTACCGGTCAGCTGCTCCACATCGGAGCCTAAGCAATCCGCTCCACCGATGTCCAGTCCAGCTCCAGCCAGCGGGGCCAGACCGGACCAGTGGCGCTACGGAGGGTGGTGGTCAAGCCCGGAGCCGCAACCGCCTCCGAGGTGGAATGCCCACCCGGCCCTCCCCTGTTCGGTTTATGTTTGGCGCGGTCGCAGTCCGCGCCTTTGGGGGGGGGGTACTGTCACGCCCTGGCTCTGGGACTCCGTTATGTTGAGCCAGGGTGTGTTGTTTCTATGTGTTTTGTGTTCTAGGCTGATTATCTAGCTCATGTGTTTCTGTGTTGGCCGGGCTGGTTCTCAATCAGAGGCAACGAGTTTCAGATGTTGCTTGTTGTCTCTGATTGGGAACCATACTTAGGCAGCCTGTTTTCCACAGTGTTTTGTGGGATCTTGTTACGTGTATGGTATGTGTCTGTTACCTAGGACTTCACGTATCGTTTTGTTGTTTTGTTTCGTGTGGTGAATCAAATAAAAGTATGTTCACTCATCACGCTGCGCATTGGTCCACTTCCTCGTTTGACGATCGTGACATACGCCATAGTTTGTACATCTCAATTGTCAGTAGAAACCACATTTGTTTAAGCAAGTCAGCCATATCAGCTATGTTTTTTTTTAAAGGCAGTAAATGAGGCTGAATTAACTGTTTCGGAATGAACTGTTTCGCTACCAGACAAGGCTCTGCTGATAGCCAGGTGTAGCTGTGGTAAGGATTTACTCCATGGTGCTGAAAAGAAAGCTCTGCTGTTGGGACAGCATTATGTAGGCCCTAACAGTTTGTGGGCACCATTTGTCACCGTTATAGTGCAATTAATGTATTGTTTAGTGTTGTGTAGTGTCTTTGCTGGCATGCATAAAATAAAAAATATTTTAGTTTGCCCCACCAAGATTTACATGCTAAAATCAGCACTACTCTCTCCTCTGTCCTCTCTTTTCTGTGACCCGGAAACTGATAAGTGGTTGAGGATATGTTTTATTGTCACATACACCAGATAGGTGCAGTGAAATATGTTGTTTTACAGGGTCTGCAATAGTAGTACGGCACCCGTGGGGCAAATTTAGGGTTAAGTAACGTGTCAGGTATAATATAACTAGTTGTGTGATTGACAAGACAAAATGGCTGTAGGTGTGTGATTGAGGAGAAAATGTCTATCCTTTTTATGTAAGCATACGTACCATCAACAGCTTCTAAAGTATGCTATTTGTGGAAGTATGTTCATTGTGGGAGATTGAAATCATTCTATAATTTAATTTAAAGATGAAGAGACACAGATTTAATGGCGCCGGAGGAGATGGCTGCCGTTCTACTCCTAACCTATTGTGTGTTTTTTCGCGCTATTTGTAACTTATTTTGTACATAATGTTTCTGCCACCGTCTCTTATGACGGAAAATAGCTTCTAGATATCAGAACATTGATTACTCACCTCGTAATGGACGAATATTTTTTATTTAATGAGTCGTATGCGAAGGATTTACTTCAGACACAAGACAAGGCCCAAATCCCCATCCTTCGCATGAAGAAGAGACGAAGATATAGGGGACGTAGGTCGGGGTGCCTTGTAAGAATCCGACGGTGAGTGGGTAACCCACCTCTACCATCAGTCCTATTAGCCAACGTACAATCATTGGATAATAAACTGGATGAGCTCCGATCAAGACTATCCTACCAACGGGACATTAATAACTGTAATATCTTATGTTTCACCAAGTCGTGGCTGAACGACGACATGGATAACATACAGCTGGCTGGGTTTTCCGTGCATCGGCAAGATAGAACAGCTGCCTCCAGTAAGACAAGAGGTGGCGGTCTGTGTCTATTTGTCAATAACAGCTGGTGCACAAAATCAAAATATTAAGGAAGTCTCAAGGTTTTGCTCGCCTGAGGTAGAGTATCTCATGATGAGCTGTAGACCACACTATTTACCAAGAGTTTATCTATATTTTTCGTAGCTGTCTATTTACAACCACAAACCGATGCTGGCACTAAGACTGCACTCAACGAGCTGTATAAGGCCATAAGCAAACAAGAAAATGCTCATCCAGAGGCGGTGCTCCTAGTGGCCGGGGACTTTAATGCAGGGAAACTTAAATCTGTTTTACCTAACTTCTACCAGCATGTTACATGTGCAACCAGAGGAAAAACAACTCTAGACCACCTTTACTACACACACAGAGATGCGTACAACGCTCTCCCTCGCCCTCCATTTGGCAAATCTGACCATAACTCTATCCTCCTGATTCCTGCTTATAAGCAAAAACTAAAGCAGAAAGTACCAGTGACTCGCTCAATACGGAAGTGGTCAGATGACACATACTAAGCTACAGGACTGTTTTGCTAGCGCAGACTGGAATATGTTACGGGATTCTTCCAATGACATTGAGGAGTACACCACATCAGTCACTGGCTTCATCAATAAGTGCATCGATGACGTCGTCCCCACAGTGACCGTACGTACATACCCCAACCAGATGCCATGGATTACAGGCAACATCCGCACTGAGCTTAAGGGTAGAGCTGCTGCTTTCAAGGAGCGGGACTCTAACCCGGACGAATGAACCATCAAACAGGCAAAGCGTCAATACAGGGCTAAGATTGAATCCTACTACACCGGCTCCGACGCTCGTCGGATGTGGCAGGGCTTGCAAACTATTACAGACTACAAAGGGAAGCACAGCCGCGAGCTGCCCAGTGATACAAGCCTACCAGACGAGCTAAATTACTACTATGCTCGCTTCGAGGCAAGCAACACTGAAGCATGCATGAGAACATCAGCTGTTCCTGACGACTGTGCGATCACGCTCTCCGTAGCCGATGTGAGTAAGACCTTTTAAACAAGTCAACAATCACAAGCCACAGGGCCAGACGGATTACCAGGACGTGTACTCCGAGCATGCGCTGACCATCTGGCAAGTGTCTTCACTGACATTTTCAACTTGTCCCTGACTGAGTCTGTAATACCAACATGTTTCAAGCAGACCACCATAGTCATGACGTGCTTTGAAAGACTGGTCATGGCTCACATCAACACCATTATCCCAGAAACCCTAGACCCACTCCAATTTGCATACCGCCCCAACAGATCCACAGATGACGCAATCTCTATTGCACTCCAAACTGCCCTTTCCCACCTGAAAAAAAAGGAACACAGTGAGAATGCTATTCATTGACTACAGCGCAGCGTTCAACACCGTAGTACCCTAAAAGCTTATCACTAAGCTAAGGACCCTGGGACTTAACATCTCCCTCTGCAACTGGATCCTGGACTTCCTGACGGGCCGCCCCCAGGTGGTAAGGGTAGGTAACAACACATCTGCCACGCTGATCCTCAACACGGGGGCCCCTCAGGGGTGCATGCTCAATCCCCTCCTGTACTCCCTGTACACCCATGACTGCATGGCCAAGAACGACTCTAACACCAAGTTTGCCAACGACACAACAGTGCTAGGCCCGATCACCGACAACGATGAGACAGACTATAGGGAGGAGGTCAGAGACCTGGCAGTGTGGTGCCAGGATAACAACCTCTCCCTTAACCAAAACAAGGCAAAGGAGATGATCGTGGACTACAGGAAAAGGAGGGCCGAGCATGCCCCCATTCTCATTGACGGGGCTGTAGTGGAGCAGGTTGAGAGCTCAAGTTCCTTGGTGTCCACATCACCAACGAACTGTCATGGTCCAAACACACCAAGACCGTCGTGAAGATGGCACGACAATGCCTATTCCCCCTCAGGAGACTGAAAAGATTTGGCATGGGTCCTCAGAGCCTCAAACAGTTATACAGCTGCACCATTGAGAGCATCCTGACTGGTTGCATCACCACCTGGTATGGCAACTGCTCGGCCTCCGACCACAAGGCACAATATTGTAAATGTAAACAAACACTGTATAGCCTCAAAACATAGTTAAACAATTTTGATATCATGGATGGTCAGTCCTTGCACTCATAGCTCTGGCTAATAATCTAAGAATGGTTACATTTCTCCAGGCCCATCCCTCAGCTTTTTTGCCAAAACAGAGGCGGGGTGATGCTTCTTTTTTTTTTCTTGTGTGGATTCAGCCTTTAAACAGCTGAAAATTGAGATATCGAAGTACTACCAACAAAAATGTAAATAATAGGCCTATAGCAAATGCAGCATATATATGACATACATTTTTCACAGGCAAATAGCACTTTTCGGTAGTGCTCAAAGCATCGTGATATTTCAACTGAACATGTACAGTGGGGAGAAAAAGTATTTAGTCAGCCACCAATTGTGCAAGTTCTCCCACTTAAAAAGATGAGAGAGGCCTGTAATTTTCATCATAGGTACACGTCAACTATGACTGACAAAATGAGAAAAAAAAATCCAGAAAATCACATTGTAGGATTTGTTATGAATTTCTTTGCAAATTATGGTGGAAAATAAGTATTTGGTCAATAACAAAAGTTTCTCAATACTTTGTTATATACCCTTTGTTGGCAATGACACAGGTCAAACGTTTTCTGTAAGTCTTCACAAGGTTTTCACACACTGTTGCTGGTATTTTGGCCCATTCCTCCATGCAGATCTCCTCTAGAGCAGTGATGTTTTGGGGCTGTCGCTGGGCAACACGGACTTTCAACTCCCTCCAAAGATTTTCTATGGGGTTGAGATCTGGAGACTGGCTAGGCCACTCCAGGACCTTGAAATGCTTCTTACGAAGCCACTCCTTCGTTGCCCGGGCGGTGTGTTTGGGATCATTGTCATGCTGAAAGACCCAGCCACGTTTCATCTTCAATGCCCTTGCTGATGGAAGGAGGTTTTCACTCAAAATCTCACGATACATGGCCCCATTCATTCTTTCTTTTACACGGATCAGTCGTCCTGGTCCCTTTGCAGAAAAACAGCCCCAAAGCATGATGTTTCCACCCCCATGCTTCACAGTAGGTATGGTGTTCTCTGGATGCAACTCAGCAATCTTTGTCCTCCAAACACGACGAGTTTAGTTTTTACCAAAAGGTTCTATTTTGGTTTCATCTGACCATATGACATTCTCCCAATCCTCTTCTGGATCATCCAAATGCACTCTAGCAAACTTCAGACGGGCCTGGACATGTACTGGCTTAAGCAGGGGGACATGTCTGGCACTGCAGGATTTGAGTCCCTGCGGCGTAGTGTGTTACTGATGGTAGGCTTTGTTACTTTGGTCCCAGCTCTCTGCAGGTCATTCACTAGGTCCCCCCGTGTGGTACTGGGATTTTTGCTCACTGTTCTTGTGATCATTTTGACCCCACGGGGTGAGATCTTGCGTGGAGCCCCAGATCGAGGGAGATTATCAGTGGTCTTGTATGTCTTCCATTTCCTAATAATTTTTTCAAATCAAGCTGCTTACCTATTGCAGATTCAGTCTTCCCAGCCTGGTGCAGGTCTACAATTTTGTTTCTGGTGTCCTTTGACAGCTCTTTGGTCTTGGCCATAGTGGAGTTTGGAGTGTGACTGTTTGAGGTTGTGGACAGGTGTCTTTTATACTGATAACAAGTTCAAACAGGTGCCATTAATACAGGTAACGAGTGGAGGACAGAGGAGCCGGTCTGTGAGAGCCAGAAATCTTGCTTGTTTGTAGGTGACCAAATACTTATTTTCCACCATAATTTGCAAATAAATTCATTAAAAATCCTACAATGTGATTTTCTGGATTTTTTTTCCTCAATTTGTCTGTCATAGTTGACGTGTACCTATGATGAAAATTACAGGCCTCTCTCATCTTTTTAAGTGGGAGAACTTGCACAATTGGTGGCTGACTAAATACTTTTTTCCCCCACTGTAGGTGGCTCACCTGCACATACTCCGACTCCTTTCAGAAGTAAGTTATTTTGTACCTCGCCAATCGCAATCACTCTATTGAGACATATTGCAGACTCGTTGAAAAAGATGTTGGTAATCTCCTTAAGAAAAAACAGGAGTACATATCTTTCCAAAATGTACCCAAGGATGAAAAACAAGCTTTGCTTGATTTACAATCCGATACGTCAGTCCTTACCAGCCCTGCTGATAAGGGTGGGTCAGTTGTACTCATGGATAGGACAGTTTATGTAAATGAGTGTCACAGACAACTGCTTGACAACACCTTTTACAAGAAACTCAGAAGTGACCCCAATACTCAATTTCAGAACACTATCTTTACTGTCCTAGATGGGTATTTAAGTTCTGGTCAAATCACCAAAAAAGAACATGATTTCTTTGGCTATTCAACACCCTAAAATTGCCACTTTCTATACATTGCCAAAATTACACAAGTATGTTACAAAACCTCCAGGGCGCCCTATTGTAGAGGGCATTGATGCAGTAACAGCCCCTTTATTGACCTTTGTTGACTTTTTTATTAGACCTCTCGCAGAACAGCTCCCCTCCTTTGTAAAGGACACCAGCAGTATGATCTCTTTTATTGAATCTCTTGATCCTCTCCCTGATAATACCTTGTTAGTTACTTTTGATGTTGAGTCGTTATACACGAATATTCCACACGAGTGCGGTATTGAAGCCATGGAACATTTTCTGCAACGTGACCCAGATGAACTACCTTCCATTAAAACATTGGCTGAAATAGTACTCACACACAACTACTTAATGTTTCTAAATTATTTCTTATTCAGACAAAGGGTACTGCTATGGGATCCCCTATGACTCCTAACTATGCTAATTTGTATGTGGGTTACATTGAGAAACAGTCCATTTTCAATCCTCTCAAAAATGTTTTCTTGCCTAACATTATTTGGAAACGGTACATTGATATTTTTGTTCTATGGAGGGGTGATTTAGAACAGCTCCAGGCATTCCATGCTTTTTCTTAACTATTGTTCTGAGCACCCGATATTTACTATGCAATCTGACACACGTCAAATCAGTTTCCTTGATCTTCTGATTTTGTGTGAGGATAATGTTCTATACACTGATCTTTACAGGAAACCTACTGATCATAACAGTTTGTTGAGGGATGATAGTTGTCACCCGCTTCCCTTGAAAAACTGTTTGCCCTGCAGCCAATTCTGTCTAATCAAAATAATTTGTAAAAAACAAATCAGATTTCGACCGAAATATTGCTGAGACTCAAAGAAAATTCAAGGAGAGGGGGTACAAAAATGGTCAGATTAATACTGCCATTGAGAAAATTCAAAACAAATCGAGACCTGATCTCTTTCAGGGACAGTCTCGCAAAAAGAAGCATTCTTACATTCTAACTTCACGCTATTCAAAGTGCTCTGAACAAATCAAGGGAATTGTTCACAAACATTGGCACATTCTAAGATCCGATGACAGTTTTGGTAATGTGTTTTTGGACCCTCCCTTGGTTGTATTCTCGTGGGGCAGAAATCTGAGATCAATTGGTCAACTCGGATTTACCACTCTATTTGCGCCTCTACCGGATGGAAACTACAAGTGTAATGGCTGCACTCAATGCAATGGCACTTACAAATGTAGATCCTTCAAACACCCCCAAACAGGGAAACAGATCCCAATCAAAGGTGTTATTACGTGCTCCACTAAGGCAGTTATATATCTTATAACTTGTCCTTGTGGTAAAAATTATGTGGGTAAAACAAAGTGCGAATTAAAAGTACGAATCTCGGAGCATCGTAGCACCATTAGGTGCAAAACTCGACATATCCAGTCGCTGCCCACTTTTTGGAAGCGAACCACTCGATTTCGTCCCTACGTTATATCGGCATCGAACATGTCACCCTCCCTAGGAGAGGGGGTGACCTCGACAACTTATTGTTAAAACGAGAGGCTGCCTGGATCATTAATTTAAAGACCCTTGCTCCCTTCAGTCTCAACGTAGACTTTGATTCAAAGCCATTCTTGTGATTATTGTGATTTTGCTATTCATTGTAAATGTTTGTGGGCCTATGTAGCTGAGTTGTATCTATGATCGTATGCTATCCATGTTTTGTGTATGTTCTGTTTATCTGTGAATTAACCAATGCTATCAGGCCACACCCGGCCATGATTACAGACACCTGCGTGTGTCCTTTGACACTATATAAACTAGTGACCCGCAGTGTTTCATTATACCCTGATGAAGACAGCTTGTCTGTCGAAACATTGGTTATTAAATTATTGCGTCTGAGCTCCTAGAGTGTGCGGCTCTCCTTTTTCAAGTGTTCTACGACGTTAGCCAGCACCTCGCCTAAATAGGTGTGCGTTTCTTTCGCCTCTATAGTGCTCAAAGCATGCCATTCCATTAGAGCAGCATATCTTTTTCAACTCGAAGCAATGAGCCCAATCAGTCCTCCATGAAAACAAAACAAATATTTTTCTCTCACTTTAACTAATCGCATACAAAACTTTGACCAACTACAAGGACAGGATGGATATTTGGCTGTGATTCAAAAGCAGTGTGTTTATCTAACACAGGATGAAAATGTATTACACAGTGCATTAACATAATCTTACAGGGCCCCTGGCTTCCTCCTTCCAGACGCTCACAAACAGAGAACTTTGACACCGTCTGGAGAGTGACTTTGAGAGCAGGACTATCATTTGTCATATGATTAGTGTCTGTGTGTGTTTACAGCTGATCTGAGGCCAGCTGGCGATGGACCAGGTGATGTTCTCACCAACCTGTTGTCTGAGAGTCTTCACTGGCCAAGCGCGTACACACACACACACACACACACACACACACACACACACACACACACACACACACACACACACACACACACACACACACACACACTAAATTTGAATCCACCAATCAAATTGACAAAAAAACGATCCAAACATTTCAAAGGTCCCTGTATGTATGGCACTCAAGGGTACATACAGACAGCACCTCCTTCTCCAAACAGCTAGGCTGCCCATGACAGTTAAAACAGAGCAATACCTAGCCAATTGCTTTGCCCTAGTTTTTGTCAGGCCCGCAATCTGGAAGCAACGCACTGCAAGGCTGTGTAGGTGGCCGAGACAGCCAAATATCAGCGCCACCATCTTGCACCTACACCGAGGCTGTCCAAGGGTGCCACGAGGGGCTGGTATTTAAGCAGCTTCTCGGAAAATGCCTGCTCCATGTAGTCGTCAAATGAGCACCTACCCCTGGCCTCCCCCCACAACAACAATATATGGCGTATTTGGCACACAGGAAAACACATCATCAACATCAAACCAGCTTCCCCTTACACAAGAATGTTAATGCATCAGTGCTGTTGGTGAGACTACTTGTCTCACCTCGCTGGCTATCAGGTCAACAAGGCGGCCATGTCGAGCAATGTACATCCTTGTATGAACAGTAGCCATTCACAACTTGGGCAATGGACTCTCATGTAGAATACAAAATGGGTAGCAGGGTACCAGAGTGCTATATTATATTTTGTTGGTAGAACTTGCAGCCTCGCCTTAACAGTAAAGGTGAGAATGTCCTCGCCAACGGCAGCATTCTGGTACATGGAATGGGAGATGGAGAGGTCAGCACAGTCCAGAGCAGTGAGTTTCCTCTGCAGCCTCAGGCCAGTCCAGTATTGCAGTAGCTTCATCTGTCTGATACCAAGGAGTGTTGTCCTTGATGTAGGATGAGATGTCCCATCATGGGTGACCGAAGCCTCCACAACAACACCGCGATCTGCCACAACTGCATCAGAGGCAGTCACGGGATCAGTTTGCATATCAGTCCGTGTCCACCTGAGCTCCACTCCAGTCCGGTTGCACAGGTGGTTGAGGTCCGGCCAGTCTGACCAGACTCCAAAGCCTGCAGCACGAGTGTCCAATCTTCCATTGGCCTTCCTCCTGAAGCCCAAAAAGGTGTCCTCCGTGTCCCTGGCCAGTGGAACCTTCCTCCTCCGTAGGTCCAGAAGGTGGGAGGCTCTGACTAACTCCTTAACTGTCACATCATCACTGTTGAGAAATTTCAACAGGTGAGTCAGACTGGTAGCATTGTAAATCCACTCAATATTCGGGACATCTAAACCCCCCTCTCTTTGGCTCAGGAAGACAACGTCACGTGTGGTGTGTGTGTTTCAGCATAACCACTTTCTTACCACTTGAACAGTTTTGTTATTCATTTCCCTCAGAACCTTCTGTGGGATATGCACATTTGCAAGCAGATGTTGAATCTTTGCTAGAGCCACCTCTCTCACAGATTCGAGCTTTATGATCACAGACAGAGGGGAAATGTCAATCATAACAAGCCTGGTTAAATACTCATGTACAAGCTCCTGAACTTGTTCCCCCCACTCGCCAGCAACATTAAACTAATATCCAAGATAACTATGTTTCGTGACGAGAGTAAACACTGATTGGTTTATTCATTAGTGTGAATGTTGGGGGCTTATCAGCTTCAATCTTTCTCACACCATAAATATATATGTTTGGGTATACAGTGCATTAGGAAAATATTCAAACCCCTTGACTTTTTCCACATTTTGTTTCGTTACAGCCATATTCTAAAATGGATTAAATACATTTTTTCCTCATTAATCTACACGCAATACCCAATAATGACAAAGCAAAAACAGGTTTTTAGTAATTTTTTGCTAAGTGTGTCACGTTCGTTCATTGACGGGTCAGACCAAGGTGCAGCGTGAGATACGTACATGTTTATTTACTGATAAACACCACGACAAAACAACAAACTAAACAAAACGTGAAGTCCAAGGTAGCACACACAACATAACTTACACGGAACAAGATCCCACAACCCACTAGTGCCAATAGGCTGCCTAAGTATGATCCCCAATCAGAGACAACAAGCTACAGCTGCCTCTGATTGGGAACCACACCGGCCAACATAGATCTACACATAATAGATCTACACATAGAAAACACACAACAAAGAATATACACACCCTGACTCAACATATAAGAGTCCCCTGAGTCAGGGCGTGACAGTACCCCCCCCCCAAAGGTGTGGACTCCGACCGCACAACATAAACATAACAGGGTAGGGGCCGGGTGGGCATTCCGCGGATCCGGCTCGGGGCGTGACGACCTCTCACTCTCCGCCTCCCTGTTGCGCCCCTGGTCTGGTCTGGACCTCGGCGCGCTGCTTCCCCTCTCCTTCCTCCCACGATACGACAGGCCCTGTCTGGACCCTGGTGTGGGAGACCAAGAACCTGGGGAGGGGCTGACGTCATGGTCTGGACAGGAGCCGCTGACCGGAGCTGGATTGGGCACCGGTGGAGCGGACTGCTCTGGCTCCGGAGTGGAGCCGCTGACCGAAGCTGGATCAGGCACCGGTGGAGCGGACTGCTCTGGCTCCGGAGTGGAGCCGCTGACCGGAGCTGGACTGGACCCCGGTGGAGCGGACTGCTCTGGCTCCGGAGTGGAACAGCTGACCGGCACTGGATCAGGCACCGGTGGAGCGGACTGCTCTGGCTCCGGAGTGGAGCAGCTGACAGGCACCGGTGGAACGGGCACGGGCCGTGCCGGACTGGACAAACGCACCACTGGTCTGATACGAGGAGCAGGCACGGGCCGGACCGGACTAGGAACACGCACCACTGGCTAGGTGCGAGCGACAGGAACGGGCCGGGCCGGACTGGCGACGCGCACCACTGGCTTGTTGCGAGGAGCAGGAACAGGCCGGGCCGGGCTGGCGACGCGCACCACTGTCTTGGTGCGAGGAGCAGGCACAGGCCGGGCCGGGCTGGCGACGCGCACCCCTGGCTTGGTGCGAGGAGCAGGAACAGGCCGGGCCGGGCTGGCGACGCGCACCACTGGCTTGGTGCGAGGAGCAGGAACAGGCCGGGCCGGGCTGGCGACGCGCACCACTGGCTTGGTGCGAGGAGCAGGAACAGGCCGGGCCGGACTGTGGAGGCGGACTGGAGGTCTAGACCGGAGAGCTGGCACAACCGTCCTGGCTGGCTGCCCACTTTCGCACTACACGTGCGGGGTGCTGGCACAGGATGCACTGGGCTGTGCACGCACACTGGCGATACAGTTCGTAGAACTGGCGCAGGATATGCGGGACCAAGGAGGCGTACTGGAGACCAGGAGCGTTGAGCCGGCACACCCCGTCCTGGCTGGATGCCCATCTTCGCACGGCACGTGCGTGGTGCAAGCACAGGACGTACAGGACTGTGCCGGCGCACTGGCGACACAGTACGTAGCTCCGCATAACACCGAGCCTGCCCAGTCATACGCTTCCTCGCGTGAGTACGGGGAGTTGGCTCTGCTCTGATACTAGGCTCCGCCAACCACCCCGTGTGCCCCCCAATTTTTTTTTACCTTAGCCCATGGTCCTCTCCCCGCAAATATCTCTTCCCATGACCACAAATTTCCCACCTGTGACATGGCTACTCGCTCCGCCTGGGCACGCTGCTTGGTCCTCGTTTGGTGGGATCTTCTGTCACGTTCGTCTAATGACGGGTCAGACCAAGGTGCAGCGTGAGATACGTACATGTTTATTTACTGATAAACACCACGACAAAACAACAAACTAAACAAAACGTGAAGTCCAAGGTAGCACACACAACATACCTTACACGGAACAAGATCCCACAACCCACTAGTGCCAATAGGCTGCCTAAGTATGATCCCCAATCAGAGACAACGAGCTACAGCTGCCTCTGATTGGGAACCACACTGGCCAACATAGATCTACACATAATAGATTGAAACATCGAAAACACACAACAAAGAATATACACACCCTGACTCAACATATAAGAGTCCTCTGAGTCAGGGTGTGACAAAGTGCAAAAAGCTGTCAAAGCTGTCAAGAAACTCCAATATAAAATATATTTTGATTTGTTTAACACTTTTTTGGTTACTACATGATTCCATATGTGTTATTTCATAGTTTTGATGTCTTCATTATTATTCTACAATGTAAACATTTTTACAATTAAAGAACAACCCTTGAATGAGTAGGTGTGTCAACTTTTGACTGGTAGTGTATATATTTACAAAAAAAGATACCTATTTACATAACTATTCAGACCCTTTCATACATTTGAAGTCGGAAGTTTACATACACCTTAGCCAAATACATTTAAATTCAGTTTTTCACAATTCCTGACATTTAATCCTAGTAAAAAATCCCTGTCTTAGGTCAATTAGGATCACCACTTTATTTTAAGAATGTGAAATGTCAGAATAATAGTAGAGAGAATGATTGATTTCAGCTTTTATTTATTTCATCACATTTCCAGTGGGTCAGAAGTTTACATACAATCAATTAGTATTTGGTAGCATTGCCTTTAAATTGTTAACTTGGGTCAAACGTTTCAGGTAGCCTTCATCAAGCTTCCCACAATAAGTTGGGTGAATTTTGGCCCATTTCTCCTGACAGAGCTAGTGTAACTGAGTCAGGTTTGTAGGCCTCCTTGCTCGCACATGCTTTTTCAGTTCTGCCCACAAATCTTCTATAAGATTGAGGTCATGGCTTTGTAATGGCCACTCCAATACCTTGACTTTGTTGTCCTTAAGCCATTTTGCCACAACTTTGGAAGTATGCTTGGGGTCATTGTCCATTTGGAAGACCCATTTGCGACCAAGCTTTAACTTCCTGACTGATGTCTTGAGATGTTGCTTCAATATATCCACATTATGTTCCTTCCTCATGATGCCATCTATTTTATGAAGTGCACCAGTCCCTCCTGCAGCAAAGCACCCCCACAGCATGATGATGCCACCCCCGTGCTTCACGGTTGGGATGGTGTTCTTCGGCTTGCAAGCGTCCCCCTTTTTCCTTCAAACATAACGATGGTCATTATGGCCAAACAGTTCTATTTTTGTTTAATCAGACCAGAGGACATTTCTCCAGAAAGTATGATCTTTGTCCCCATGTGCAGTTGCAAACCGTAGTCTGGCTTTTTTATGGTGGTTTTGGAGCAGTGGCTTCTTCCTTGCTGAACGGCCTTTCAGGTTATGTCAATATAGGACTCATTTTACTGTGGATATAGATACTTTTTTTACCTGTTTCCTCCAGCATCTTCACAAGGTCTTTTGCTGTTGTTCTGGGATTGATTTGCACTTTTCGCACCAAAATACGTTCATCTCTAGGAGACAGAACGCGTCTCCTTCCTGAGCGGTATGATGGCTGCGTGGTCCCATGGTGTTTATACTTGCGTACTATTGTTTGTACAGATGAACATGGTACCTTCAGGCGTTTGGAAATTACTCCCAAGGATGAACCAGACTTGTGGAGGTCTACAATTTTGTTTTCTGAGGTCTTCACTATATCACAATTCACAATTCACTGGAATTGTGATACAGTAAATTATAAGTGAAATAATCTGTCTGTAAACAATTGTTTGAAAAATTACTTTTGTCATGCACAAAGTAGATGTCCAAACCGACTTGCCAAAACTATAGTTTGTTAACAAGAAATGTGTTGAGTGGTTGAAAAACGACATTTAATGACTCCAACCTAAGTGTATGTAAACTTCCGACTTCAACTGTATGAGACTCGAAATTCAGCTCAGGTGCATCTTGATTCCATTGATAATACTTGATGTTTTTACAACTTGATTGGAGTCCACCTGTTGATTTGGATAGGCACACCCCTGTCTATATAAGGTCCCACAGATGACAGTGCATGTCAGAGCAAAAACCAAGCCATGAGGACGAAGGAATTATCCGTAGAGATCCGAGACAGGATTGTGTCGAGGCACAGATCTGGGGAATCGTACCAAAATATTTCTGCAGAATTAAAGGTCCCAAGAACACAGTGGCCTCCATCATTCTTAAATGAAAGAAGGAACACTCTTCCTACAGCTGGTCGCCCGGCCAAACTGAACAATCGGGGGAGAAGGGCCATGGTCAGGGAGGTGACCAAGAACCCGATGGTCACTCTGACAGAGCTCCAGACTCTGTGGAGATGGGAAAACCTTCCAGAAGGACAACCATCTCTGCAGCATCAATCAGGCCTTGATGGTAGAGTGGCAAGACGGAAGCCACTCCTCAGTAAAAGGCACCTGACAGCCCGCTTGCAGTTTGCCAAAAGGCACCTAAAGGACAACAAGATTCTCTGGTCGGATGGAACCAAGATTGAACTCTTTGGCCTGAATGCCAAGCGTCACGTCTGGAGGAAACATGGCACCATCCCTAAGGTGAAGCATGGTGGTGGCAGCATCATTCTGTGGGGATGTTTTTCAGTGGCAGGGACTGAGAGAATAGTCAGGATCGAAGTAAAGATGAATGGAGCAAAGTACAGAGATCCTTGATGAGAACCTGCTCCAGAGCACTCAGGACCTCAGACGGGGGCAAAGGTTCACCTTCCAAAAGGACAACGACCCTAAGCACACAGCCAAGACAACGCAGGAATGGCTGCCGGACAAGGCTCTGAATGTCCTTGAGTGGCCCAGCCAGAGCCCGAACTTGAAAACGATCGAACATCTCTGGAGAGATCTGAAAATTGCTGTTCAGCGACGCTCCCCATCCGACCAGACCGAGCTTGAGAGGATCTGCAGAGAAGAATGGGAGAAACTCCCCAAATACAGGTGTGCCAATCTTGTAGCGTCATACCCAAGAAGACTCAAGGCTGTAATCGCTGCCAAAGGTGCTTCAACAAAGTACTGAGTAAAGGGTCTGAATACTGTACATTCACCAGATAAATACCAAACTGAGCATATCAACAAGAATGAAGGAAGCACATTGTCCAGAGGTATATTGTAGAGTCGTGGTCAAGCATTTTGAGAATGACAAGTATTGGTCTTCACAAAGTTTGCTGCTTCAGTGTTTTTAGATATTTTTGTCAGATGTTACTATGGTATACTGAAGTATTATTACAAGCATTCCATAAGTGTCAAAGGCTTTTATTGACAATTACATTAAGTTTATGCAAAGAGTCAATATTTGCAGTGTTGACCCTTCTTTTTCAAGACCTCTGCAATCCGCCCTGGCATGCTGTCAATTAACTTCTGGGCCACATCCTGACTAATGGCAGCCCATTTTTGCATAATCAATTCTTGGTGTTTGTCAGAATTTGTGGGTTTTTGTTTGTCCACCACAAGTTATCAATGGGATTAAGGTCTGGGGAGTTTCCTGGCCATGGACCCAAAATGTCGATGTTTTGTTCCCTGAGCCACTTAGTTATCACTTTTGCCTCATGGCAAGGTGCTCCATCATGATGGAAAAGGCATTGTTCGTCACCAAACTGTTCTTGGATGGTTGGGAGAAGTTGCTCTCGGAAGATGTGTTGGTACCATTCTTTATTCATGGCTGTGTTCTTAGGCAAAATTGTGAGTGAGCCCACTCCCTTGGCTGAGAAGCAACCCCACACATGAACGGTCTCAGGATGCTTTACTGTTGGCATGACGCAGGACTGATGGTAGCGCTCACCTTGTCTTCTCTGGACAAGCTTTTTTCCAGATGCCCCAAACAATCTGAAAGGGGATTCATCAGAGAAAATGACTTTACCCCAGTCCTCAGCAGTCCAATCCCTGTACCTTTTGCAGAATATCAGTCTGTCCCTGATGTTTTTCCTGGAGAGAAGTGGCTTCCTCGCTGCCCTTCTTGACACCAGGCCATCCTCCAAAAGTCTTCGCCTCACTGTGCGTGCAGATGCACTCACACCTGCCTGCTGCCATTCCTGAGCAAGCTCTGCACTGGTGGTGCCCCGATCCCGCAGCTGAATCAACTTTAGGAGACGGTCCTGGTGCTTGCTGGACTTTCTTGGGCGCCCTGAAGCCTTCTTCACAACAATTTAACCTCTCTCCTTGAAGTTCTTGATGATTCGATAAATGGTTGATTTAGGTGCAATCTTACTAGCAGCAATATCCTTGCTTGTGAAGCCCTTTTTGTGCAAAGCAATGATGATTGCACGTGTTTCCTTGCAGGTAACCATGGTTAACAGAGGAAGAACAATGATTTCAAGCACCACCCTCATTTTAAAGCTTCCAGTCTGTTATTCTAACTCAATCAGCATGACAGAGTGATCTCCAGCCTTGTTCTCATCAACACTCTCACCTGTGTTAAAGAGATAATCACTGACATGATGTCAGCTGGTCCTTTTGTGGCAGGGCTGAAATGCAGTGGAAATGTTTTTGGGGGATTAAGTTCATTTTCATGGCAAAGAGTGACTTTGCAATTAATTGCAATTCTTCTGATCACTCTTCATAACATTCTGGAGTATATGCAAATTGCCATCATAAAAACTGAGGCAGCAGACTTTGTGAAAATTAATATTTGTGTCATTCTCAAAACTTTTGACCACGGCTGTACACCTACGCATTATAGATGTCCAGTTAATTGCATATAGCTGTCACTCTGTAACAATAATAAAACAAAATGAAACATAACATGTCAAATGAATGGTAGCAATTCTTTACGTGCTTTTGTGACAATTTTACCAAACTCCAACTTAAATTTAATGATATAAAAGACAGCATATAAACATATGCATCTAAAGTTTTGTAAAGAACTTAAATAACTTTCTGCACAAATAACTATGCTGACGCTATTCCAACAAACTTACAGGAAATTCATAATGAAGAACCTCTCCCTCTCTCGCTCTCCCCACTCTCTCTCTCGTTCCCCACCTCTCTCTCTTTCCCCACCCCACTCTCTCTTTCTTCCCCCCTCTCTCCATCTCTTTCTCTCTATCCCTCTCTCTCTCTTATTTCCCCCTTTCTTTCACACTAATTTCCTCTTTCCTTCCTATCCCTCTGTACCCCCTTTGCCCCTACCTGGGGCGACAGGTAGCCTAGCGGTTAAGAGAGTTGGGCCAGTAACCGAAAGGTTGCTGGTTCGAATCCCTGAGCTGGCAAGGTGGAAAAATCTGCCATTCTGCAAGGCAGTTAACCCTCAACAACAACTGCTCCCTGGACATTGATTAAGGCAGCACCCTGCACCTCTCTGATTCAAAAGGGTTGGGTTAAATGCGGAAGACACATTTCGGTTTAATGCATTCTGTTGTACAACTGACTAGGTATCCCCCTTTCCACACACTCATAACAACAAGGTGAGAGGTGATATTACCGGGTTAAGTTGTCATTTATTACACTCATTAATTGATATCTAATTACAGGGTGTAAACCTTCTCCCTCTGACAGGCGGCTTACGGCCCCCACTGACATGTTCTCCGTCTGACAGGAAGCTTACTGACACACACGTGCGCCCACCATAAATTATGTGTCAATAGGGGAGCTAGTCACATGACCCAAACACTGCAGGTAGACATAGGATGATGGATGAGCACAGAGGGAGAGGAGGTACACACACCGCACATACGCACAGATGTAGTGTAGCACCAACAAATACATTTTGTCTTCCAATACTACCTTAAATACAACATAAAACAAGTACTTTTGAGGGTTGAATTATATAATGCTTTCAGATAAATAACATGTGTTATTCAAGTTGTGACACTGTGATAAAACATTACTTTTGACCTGTAAAATCAGACAATGGGTAATGATCAAGGCCCCAGAGTCTGGTCTGGAATGCGAAGTCACGAGCTCTGCTGGTCGGCAACTGTGTAGCAACCTAGCGGTGCCAAAAGCCCTGGTCTGCCTATGTAAATTACGATAGCCAGAACTGCCCAAAGAAATGTAGATGGCATTTTTGTGCTTCAAAATTAGTTTATTATGGTGAAGTTCGATCCACACTGTGAATTATTTTACAAATCAAGATATTTAATTAAATAGTGATCCATTCTCACTACTACATTTGTCGCAACACAGGACCACGTGCTGACACAGACCAATCACAGGCATAATAAGAACTCTCTCAGGCAGAATGAAAAAAAACGTCATCGACCATGATCCTTTGCTAGTTACGGCCACTTTCACCATGATCCTTAGCAAAAAAAAAATATTCATGCGTCATCGGGAGTTTTCCATAGGAATATGTGGATAATGTCTGTGGTAATTATGCCTTTCTGCTCGCTAGAGTTTGGTGTGGGGTCAAAAGGTTACAACAGAGTAGTTATGCAAAGATGACAAAATTCAGATGAATTGGATGAAGAGAGTAGCAGGGTAACCTTTGGTTGTGGCTGGAGGCGAAGCCTCTGGCCGTGTCTAGACTTGACAGTTCATGCAGAGTTTGTAACGGAATTCCGAACGCATCATGCGTCTACACCTACATTTTAAATGTGTCTAGAGTGTCCACAGTGTGTCCTGAGTCCCTTTTCCCACTCTATATTCAAATGCCAGTATGCATTCTACAGACGGTGGAAGAGGCAAAATATGATAGCTACTGCCATCAGTTGTTGTTGTGCTACTAACTACTGTACGGATAGTATTAATCTAGCCAAACAAAACATTGTTTTTCTAAATAATAGCTAGCTGGCTATTCCTCACACGCTAGGAACGCATTTGCTCCAACATTATAATGAAAAGGTGCCTCTCGGTCCCAAAACACACGTTTTCTGGAGACTTGTGGGAGGAGTGCTGATGACCCCGTTCACTCTATGCGCTTTCAGTAGCCTGATTGAGTCCAGACTGAGGAGAAATCCGCACACAATGCATCCCTGACCACCTCCTGATGTGGCCAGCCAGATCTGAACACAATCAGACCACAAAGCGACTTTTGTGCATCTAGACCAGTCTTTTCAATGTGAAGTTTGTGTTCTGATAGCAGAAGTCGCATGTAAGTGTCAAATGTAGACACAACCTCTATCTCTTCTGAACCTCTGCCTCCTACAAACACACAGCAGACACACACAAAATCCCCTGACAATTGAGCTTAATAGTATCTTCTGTTCTTATTTGAGAACTGTACAGTAGCTAATTAGCACTGGCCAATGGAGAGTTCAACACTCTAATAGCAATACTTCTTGATGACCGAGCCAGGCTAGGGAAGAGCATAATCAGTCAGGCCTCATGCTGTGCTTTTGTACTGCAAAGAAAGCCTACACTACACACACACAACACACACACACGCGCACGCTCACACACGCACACATACTGTATGTATACGCACCCACACACACACTCTAAAGTCCTAGTCTGCCTCCTCAGTCACACTGACACAGTCGTGCTCAGTTGCCAACACTATCACCATGGTTACAATAGGCTTGAATAACAAAGCCCCCCCCCCCCTCCTCCCCACACACACACACACGAACGAACGCAAGCATGTAAGCAAGCACGCACACACACACACACACCGCTCCACCATATCTCCCACTACTCTTATGTGGGCCCTCAACAGCAAATTAATCACTTTAATTGAAATAGTTGATTGCATCACTTCACGACGCAGCCCAGTTTAAGTGTGTGTGTGTGTGTGTGTGTGTGTGTGTGTGTGTGTGTGTGTGTGTGTGTGCTGTAGACATTAAAGCTGCAGTAAACGTGGACCAATAAGTAATAAATACAACCCTGCTGAAGAGCCATTACTCCGGTCGCTTCAGTGGGAGAACACTGGCCGGCATTATTCATGAGACACACGCACATCCATCTATGGACACAAAGACACGCACACACACGTATGCACATGCACACCTTGCACCCATTATTAATGAGTCTACTGACATTAACCAACACCAGAGTGGCGGGTTGTAAAGCAGGGACATTTTTACAGAGTGACGGGGTACGCTCTAAAAAGTACAGGCAGACCGTGAGCCCACACACACACAGACACGTTTTCCGGCTGTAGTCTGTCTTAAGCGTCTGAGGGAGTGAGAGCTTGGTCATTAAAAACCTGCGAGAGAGACCATCACGGCATCATTAGCAATTACCACCAGCACACTGCTGCAAACTTTATTACCCCCGCTTTTAATACATAGACACATGAATTCACTCTCGCTACACCACAGGCTGTAGGCATGGCATTTAACTCATTCTCTCTCCACACCCTCTCCCCACACACTCATTCACTCTCCACACACACACACACACACTCACTCTCCACACACTCTCCCCACACACTCACTCACTCTCTCATTCACTCTCTCTCTCCACCTCCTTCCCTTTTCTGGAACATATCAAGCAAAATAGGAATTTAAAGTGGCTCTTAATAAATGGGCCCCTCCACCCATGTGATTATTCATCTTCTTGATCCAAGAACATCTATTTTGGCTTAAGTGACAACAATATATATGTCCAAGCTTGTGCTAATAGTCTACTAGCCCCAGCCATAGAGAATTAAGAACCATTCACTAGTCTGCTAGCCCCAGCCATAGAGAATTAAGAACCATTCACTAGTCTGCTAGCCCCAGCCATAGAGAATTAAGAACCATTCACTAGTCTGCTAGCCCCCAGCCATAGAGAATTAAGAACCATTCACTAGAAGCAAAAGAAGAGCAAGGAACCCACGCACATATACAGTGGGGAGAACAAGTATTTGATACACTGCCGATTTTGCAGGTTTTCCTACTTACAAAGCATGTAGAGGTCTGTAATTTTTATCATAGGTACACTTCAACTGTGAGAGACGGAATCTAAAACAAAAATCCAGAAAATCACATTGTATGATTTTTAAGTAATTCATTTGCATTTTATTGCATGACATAATTATTTGATCACCTACCAACCAGTAAGAATTCCGGCTCTCACAGACCTGTTAGTTTTTCTTTAAGAAGCCCTCCTGTTCTCCACTCATTACCTGTATTAACTGCACCTGTTTGAACTCGTTACCTGTATAAAAGACACCTGTCCACACACTCAATCAAACAGACTCCAACTTCTCCACAATGGCCAAGACCAGAGAGCTGTGTAAGGACATCAGGGATACAATTGTAGACCTGCACAAGGCGGGGATGGGCTACAGGACAATAGGCAAGCAGCTTGGTGAGAAGGCAACAACTGTTGGCGCAATTATTAGAAAATGGAAGAAGTTCAAGATGACGGTCATCACCCCCGGTCTGGGGCTCCATGCAAGATCTCACCTCGTGGGGCATCAATGATCATGAGGAAGGTGAGGGATCAGCCCAGAACTACACGGCAGGACCTGGTCAATGACCTGAAGAGAGCTGGGACCACAGTCTCAAAGAAAACCATTACTAACACACTACGCCGTCATGGATTAAAATCCTGCAGCGCACGCAAGGTCCCCCTGCTCAAGCCAGCGCATGTCCAGGCCCGTCTGAAGTTTGCCAATGACCATCTGGATGATCCAGAGGAGGAATGGGAGAAGGTCATGTGGTCTGATGAGTCAAAAATAGAGCTTTTTGGTCTAAACTCCACTCACCGTGTTTGGAGGAAGAAGAAGGATGAGTACAACCCCAAGAACACCATCCGAACCGTGAAGCATGGAGGTGGAAACATCATTCTTTGGGGATGCTTTTCTGCAAAGGGGACAGGACGACTGCACTGTATTGAGGGGAGGATGGATGGGGCCATGTATCGCGAGATCTTGGCCAACAACCTCCTTCCCTCAGTAAGAGCATTGAAGATGGGTCGTGGCTGGGTCTTCCAGCATGACAACGACCCAAAACACACAGCCAGGGCAACTACGGAGTGGCTCCGTAAGAATCATCTCAAGGTCTTGGAGTGGCCTAGCCAGTCTCCAGACCTGAACCCAATAGAAAATCTTTGGAGGGAGCTGAAAATCCGTATTGCCCAGCGACAGCCCCGAAACCTGAAGGATTTGGAGAAGGTCTGTATGGAGGAGTGGGCCAAAATCCCTGCTGCATTGTGTGCAAACCTGGTTAAGACCTACAGGAAACGTATGATCTCTGTAATTGCAAACAAAGGTTTCTGTACTAAATATTAAGTTCTGCTTTTCTGATGTATCAAATACTTATGTCATGCAATAAAATGCAAATTAATTACTTAAAAATCATACAATATAATTTTCTGGATTGTTGTTTTAGATTCCGTCTCTCACAGTTGAAGTGTACCTATGATAAAAATTACAGACCTCTACATGCTTTGTAAGTAGGAAAACCTGCAAAATCGGCAGAGTATTACATACTTGTTCTCCCCACTGTAGATGTATGAGCATGATGTACACACAAGAATGTTGATTGTCCTCAATTGAGTCTCAAATGGCACCCTGTTCCCTATGTAGTGCACTATTATTGACCAGGGCCCACTACAGTATACAGGGAATAGGGTGCCATTTGGGACATAGACATCTTCTTCCTTATTGCACTTTGAGTGTTTAACTCCCTATTGAAATAGTGTCCACCTGGCCAGTGCTACTGTATAGCTAGAAAAGCAGCCTATCCCCGAGGGCCTTCACAGTGTGCTACAGGAGCACCATCGAGAGCATATTGTTGGTCTGCATCACAGCCTGGTACGGCAACTCCACCACTGCTGACCGCAAGGCTCTACAGAAGGTGGTACACTCAGCCGAACACACCACTAGATGCACACTGCCTACCTTCCAGGACACCTACAACACCAAGTGTCGCAAGAAGGCCTCAGCCTGTTCTCCCCCGATTCCATTACTCAAATGCGGGCAATATAGGAGCATCATGGCAAAAACTGTTGGACTGGCCAATAGCTTCTACCCCCAGACCATTAGGCTGCCGAATAGCTACCACTTGGCAGCTACCTAACCCCCCGTGCCCCCTGGACTTCCTACACCCCCTGTGCCCCCTGGACTTCCTACTCCCCCCGTGCCCCCTGGACTTCCTACACCCCCCGTGCCCCCTGGACTTCCTACACCCCCTGTGCCCCCTGGACTTCCTACACCACTCGTGGCCCCTGGACTTCCTTCACCCCCCTGCCCCCTGGACTTCCTACACCCCCCTGGCCCCTGGACTTCCTACACCCCCCGTGCCCCCTGGACTTCCTACACCCCCCGTGCCCCCTGGACTTCCTTCACCCCCGTGCCCCCTGGACTTCCTACACCCCCCTGCCCCCTGGACTTCCTACACCCTCTGTGCCCCCTGGACTTCCCCCCCCCCCCCCCCCGGACTTCCTCTCTGTCTCTCTCCTTGGCCCTGGCACCCCGCTATGCACCTACCTTCTCCACCTTTAAGTCCATGATATATCCCTCTGTGAAGAGGAATGAACAAGAAAGGGGAGTAAGGTTGGATGGGAAGTGGAGAATGAGGGGGGGATGACGAGAGAGAGACCAGAAAGCGTCATTAATATACAACCTCTCAGTAAATACCATCTACACACCAGCTGAAACCAGACTATAACTTGAAATGTTACCTCTTTTTCCTCTGCTATCACACCCTCACATACAGTGTTGTGCCTCTGAGGTTAGCTGTGAGATCATCTTCATCGTTGGGTTGTCTGGGTCTAGATAAATACACCTCTCACAGGCACCCTTATCATCCAAGCTAGGCCTTGCTAGCTCTAATCCACCCTGACAACTACCTTTAAACTAACTAATAGCCCCCGCCAGCCACATTTAATTGGAAATCTATGGCTGCATTTATTTTAGAGCAGAGCTGACGAGTGAGTCTCTGCTTTTATATATTATCAAACTGCACACAATCACTAAAGGCAAGACAGCGACATATATTTCATGGGCAATACCTTTATCAATACATGTACAGGAGGAGGGAGGAGAGGGTTGGAAGGGGACTTTTGCGTGGGTGTTTGTCAAATCAAATCAAAATGTATTGGTTGCGTACACAGATTTGCAGATGTTGTCGCAGGTGGAGCAAAATACTTGTTTCTAGCTCCAACATTGCAGTAATACCTAGCAATGAATAAAATAACAATATACATAATCCAGAAAAAAAATAAGTGATATAGGCTGAGCAATGACTAGTATACAATATATATATATATATAAAGTGTGTGAAACAGTATGTACAGTGCATTCGAAAAGTATTCAGACCCCTTGACTTTTTCCACATTATTCTAAAATTGATTACACACAATACCCCATAATGACAAAGCAAAAACAGGTTTTTAGAAATTTTGCAAATGTATGAAAACAATAAAACACTATCATATTTACAAAAGTATTCAGACCCTTTACTCAGTACTTTGTTGAAGCACCTTTGGCAACGATTACAGCCTCGAGTATTCTTGGGTATGACACTACAAGCTTGGCACACCTGTGTTTGGGGAGTTTCTCCTATTCTCCTCTGCAGATCCTCTCAAGCTCTGTCAGGTTGGATGGGAAGCATCGCTGCACAGCTATTTTCAGGTCTCTCCAGAGATGTTCGATCGGGTTCAAGTCCGGGCTCTGGCTGGGCCCCTCAAGGACATTCAGAGACAGCCACTCCTACATTGCCTTGGATGTGTGCTTAGGGTCGTTGTCCTGTTGGAAGGTGAACCTTTGCCCCAGTCTGAGGTCCTGAGTGCTCTGGAGCAGGTTCTCATCAAGGATCTCTCTGTACTTTGCTCTGTTCATCTTTCCCTCGATCCTGACTAGTCTCCCAGTCCCTGCCGCTGAAAAACTTCCCCACAGCATGATGCTGCCACCACCATGCTTCACCGTAGGGATGGTGCCAGGTTTCCTCCAGACGTGATGCTTGGCATTCAGGCCAAAGAGTTCAGTCTTGGTTTCTTCAGACCAGAGAATCTTGTTTCTCATGGTCTGAGTCCTTTAGGTGCCTTTTGGCAAACTCCAAGCAGGCTGTCATGTGCCTTTTACTGAGGAGTGGTTTTTGTCTGGCCACTCTACCATAAAGGCCTGATTGGTGGAGTGCTGCAGAGATGGTTGTCTTTCTGGAAGGTTCTCCCATCTCCACAGAAGAACTCTGGAGCTCTGTCAGAGTGACCATTGGGTTCTTGGTCACCTCCCTGACGAAAGCCCTTCTCCCCCAGTTGCTCAGTTTGGCCAGGCGGCCAGCTCTAGGAAGAGTCTTGGTGGTTCTAAACTTCTTCCATTTAAGAATGATGGAGGCCACTGTGTTCTTGGGGACCTTCAATGCTGCAGACATTTTTTGGTACCCTTCCCCAGATCTGTGCCTCGCCACAATCCTGTCTCGGAGCTCTACGGACAATTCCTTCGAGCTCATGGCTTGGTTTTTGCTCTGACATGCATTGTCAACTGTGGGACATTTATACAGACAAGTTTGTGCCTTTCCAACTCATGTCCAATCAATTGAATTTACCACAGGTGGACTCCAAGTTGTAGAAACATCTCAAGGATGATCAATGGAAAACAGGATGTACCTGAGCTCAATTTCGAGTCTAATAGCAAAGGGTCTAAAAACTTAAGCAAATAAGACATTTCTGTTTTTTGTTTTTTAAACATTTGCAAGAATGTCTAAAAAATCTGTTTTCGCTTTGTCATTATGGGGTATTGTTTGTAGATTGATGAGGAAAAACAATTTCATCAATTTTAAAATAAGGCTGTAACGTAACATGTGGAAAAAGGGAAGGGGTCTGAATACTTTCCGAATGCACTGTAAACATTATTAAAGTGAGCAGTGTTCAATGACTCTATGTACTGTACATAAGGTAGCGGTCTCTAAGGTTCAGGGTAGAGTACCGGGCGGAAGCCGGCTAGAACAGTGACTGAGATGCAGGCCAAGGAACTGGGTGGAGGCCAGCTAGTGGTGACTATTTAACAGTCTGATGGCCTGGAGAGAGAAGCTGTTTATCAGTCTCTCGGTCCCAGCTATGATGTACCTGTACTGTCTCCGCCTTCTAGATGGTAGCGGGGTAAACAGGCCGTGGCTCGGGTGGCTGAGGTCCTTGTTTGTGTGTATGTTTGTATGTCCAAGGGAAGGGCATTATAAGAGAAAGGTGTAGAACAGGCTTGTGTCTAACAACGAGAGGATATTAACTTCACTGTACTTGTGCATGTGACAATAAAATACCTCTATACGCTTCAGATCGTCATCAGTTGGGTATGCTGGCATTGTACTGTCCATTCAAAATGATAGATTATACATTCTACAACTGTGAATAAAACATGCTTGAATGTGGACTACAAATGTGTGGGTTGGCAAGGGATATCATTATTACAGCATAAGACAAACATTGCTTCTATCTGAATGCACAGTGGGCAAATCTGAAATGACAAGTCATTCCCCCTGGTTAAAAGTAGGGCACTATATGGGGAAAATATTGACATTTGAGACACAGACTGTATATTTCCCGGATCTTTTGGGGTCTCCATGATAATTGCAGACACCACTGCCAAGTAGGGTAAGTCTCCTAGGACTGGAGGGTCTATGCCCCAAATGGCACCCTATGGACCGTGGTTAAAGGTAGTGCACTGCAAAAAGTATAGGGTTAGAGGTTTGACCGCAAGTACAGATGTAGGTTCTTAATTTGACAGTTTGCTACAGTAGGAAAATAATTCTGGAAGCAAAGGAAATGAATTATTATGTGGATTATAATTAATGGACATTTCTGTAAGGGTTGATACATTTTTCGTAAGAGAAAATGAAGTCTGAAATTTGTAAGTGGAAGTTACAAACTTCAGAATCCTTTTTTAAACATCAAATACACTAAACGTTTTAAATATCCTGCATTGCAGAAAAGCTCTCCTAAAACAGGGTGATCAAATTAAGATCCTACATTTAGCGCAGACTATCCCCTGACTTCTCTGCAGTATGTAGCGGTGAGACAGGAAGGCTGAGAGTTCTCTGCAGTATGTGGTGGAGACAGTAAGGCTGAGAGTTCTCTGCAGTATGTAGCGGTGAGACCAGAAGGCTTAGAGTTCTCTGCAGTATGTAGCGTGAGACCGGAAGGCTGGCTGAGAGTTCTCTGCAGTATGTAGCGGTGAGACAGGAAGGCTGAGAGTTCTCTGCAGTATGAAGTGGTGAGACAGGAAGGCTGAGAGTTATCTGCAGTATGTAGCGGTGAGACAGGAAGGCTGAGAGTTCTCTGCAGTATGTAGCGGTGAGATGGGGATGCTTAGAGTATAGAGAAATGCATAATGTTGTGATGCCTTACAGTTTGAATACTGGAACTTATGGAGATCATGTGTCAAATGAGGGTGTGTGTGTGTACTGTATGTGTACATTTGTGTGTGTTTATGTTCCATAATTATACCCACCAGATAATGCCAAACAAGGTCACATCACCTGGATCTGTGTTCTGTAGAGTTCTACTGTGGGTGTGTGTGTATCCTTGACGATGTGTCTGTGTGTGTGTATGTGTGTTCGTGCCTGTATGTGTGTGTCTGCGCCTATGTGTGTAACTGTGTGATTTAAAGCTTTGTGGTTAGGGGCCAATTAATCAGTGGTAGCTGTCACCATGAGTAAGGCTTATGTACGTGCAGTATGTGTTCGCCTCTCTCTGGGAGACACCAGCCTGGACAAAAAGCTTACCTTCATTAACATCTACGGGATCAGTGTCCCGTATACGGGATGGTTGAGCTAACGTGCGCTAATGTGATTAGCATGACTGTTGAAAGTAACATCAAACTTTCCAGGACATAGACATGTCTTATATGGGCAGAAAGCTTAAATTCTTGTTAATCTAACTGCACTGTCCAATTTACAGTAGCTATTACAGTGTAAAAATACCATGTTATTGTTTGAGGAGAGTGCACAACAACAAAAAACTTATCACGGCAACTGGTTTGATACATTCACCTCTGAAGGTAAATAATGTTCTTACATTCAGTAATCTTGCTCTGATTTGTCATCCTAAGGGTCCCAGAGATAAAATGTAGCATAGTTTTGTTTGATAAAATCCATTTTTATATTCAAATGTAGGAACTGGATTCTACAGTTTGAACCCCTGCTGTCTCTGGCTTCACAACCACCCCGCCCGGCCATCTAGACGTGTGAAAGTTAGTGTATGATCCATCATGTATGATATTCCTGGGAGTGTGTAACTTACATTTTGTATTACCATATCATTTTTGTATGTTCTCTATAGTTATGTACTTGAAAATGTATCAATTGACCAATTCGGCACATTTGGGCAGACTTGATACAAAATAGTCCAGTAATGCAATGTTTCACTGGATCAATCTGAAACTTTGCACACACACTATCTAAATTGGTCAAAATCTAAATTGCGCCTAAACTGCAATATTATATTGTGGCATTTCTCTTGCATTTCAAAGATGATGAAAAAGTAAACACATTTTTGTTTGTATTATCTTTTACCAGATCTAATGTGTTATATTCTCCTACATTAATTTCATATTTCCACAAACTACAATGTGTTTCCTTTCAAATGGTATCAAGAATATGCATATCCTTGCTTCAGGTCCTGAGCTACAGGCAGTTAGATTTGGGTATGTCATTTTAGGCGAAAATTTAAAAAATGGTCCGATCCTTATGCTGTTAAGGGCAAGGTACATTTTACATTTACCAGAGCGACTTACAGTTAGTGAGTGCATATATATATTTTTTTCATACTGGCCCCCCATGGGAATCGAACCCACAACCCTGGCATTGCAAACGCCATCCCTGCCGGCCAAACCCTCCCCTACCTTGGACGACGCTGGGCCAATTGTGCGCCGCCCCATGTCTCCCGGTCGCGGCCGGCTACGACAGAGCCTGGATTCGAACCAGGATCTCTAGTGGCACAGTTAGCACTGCGATGCAGTGCCTTAGACCACTGCGCCACTCGGGAGGTTAAAGTGACCCCTCCATCCATCTCTCCCCCTCTCCACTTTCCTCCTCCTCTCTCATCTCTCCATCTGTATCTAAGATTAATAGAGTGCTTCTGTAGAAGTAGATAGTAGATATAATCACACATAAGACAATCACAGGAAAAAAGTTGCGTAGAAACAAGTTGAAGTCGCTCTGGATAAGAGCGTCTGCTAAATGAGTAAACTGTAAACTGTGTGCCATTCTTGTGACATTGAGAGAAAAATGTGAGTGTTCTTTTTTTTTTTGATAGACCTGTCAGTAGTTGCTATGCCGGTAAAACAGTATGTTGATTTGTTAGACTCTCATGCCCAAAGTTATTGCCTTTAGAGAATAAATTAATTTTATTTGATTGAATTATGCACGTCAAACGTGTTCCAAACAAAGATGGCATGACAAAATGCATTGAATAAACAAAGAATGTCAGACGTTTGTTTCCTTGTCATGAAAGACAATCATTTAGTGTGGCAAAGAAAAACAAATTATACTTCAATCACCTTGAGAAAACCTCCAGAAAACAAAAACATCATCACAATGTCACAGTCTCACTGCCATGCTTCACCTTCAATTCCACCTCACCCAACATCCAGTCACAGAGTTAACACATCTCAGCACGTCTCAACATCCCGCCACCTCACTGGACAACCTTTTAGCGGCTCCTCTTTATTCTGACACACGATTCGTGAAAACACTCAAAAGCATCGGCTGCTCCTGCTCTGTTCGGCTGCTAGTGGGATGGATTGACCGTGAGTGATGAATTTGCATAGTAATTGATAATTACTCAAAGATCAGCGGGGCCGTTGTTCTCTCTGACGGCTCCGTGTGTTCCCGCTCAGATTTAGGTCAGCTAAAAGGAGAAGTATAATTGAGTGCCTTGTGACTTAATTAACGATCTTACACTAATTACAGCAAAATGAATGGAGATGGAGGAGAGAGGGAGGCCCGACATTATGTTGTGATTGTCAGAGCAAGTGTTATCCGGGAGCTCACCTGGCCTGTATGGAAATCGCTTTATCTAGAATCTAGAACATAGGCCCTCTATGCACACAAAATGGCATGTGTACTGACACATACACACACACACACACACACACACACACACACACACACACACACACACACACACACACACACACACACACACACAAGGACATACGCAAGGACACACACCCCAGGGTGCATGCACGCACGCTCATATACACACACATTCAGACACACCCCAGTGGGCTTTGAGTCATGGGGAGTGTCCTAATTTTGAGGGGAGATGTTCAGAGTTCGTTTTAAATTCACCCGTAGCCCTCCCCGGTCTCTCTCTTTCTAGCATTGCACAGGTCATTTAGATCCATCTCTGAATCCATTTGCCGGTGGTGGTTTTCAGGAATGATTCCTCATCATTCTTGACTTTTTTCTACCTCATTTCTCTTATCATTGTAGCCTTTTTTCTATCTTCATTTCTCTTATTATTGTAGCCTTTTTTCTATCTTCATTTCTCTTATTATTGTAGCCTTTGTTCAACCCTGATTTCCTTCTCTACACCCTTCTTTGTACATACCTTTTTCACGTTTCATTCCCCCCTCTCTCTCTCTCTCTCTCTCTCTCTCTCTCTCTCTCTCTCTCTCTCTCTCTCTCTCTCTCTCTCTCTCTCTCTCCCCCCCCCAAATTGATCTGTAATTGTCCTCCTCTGTCCCACCTGTCAACATCTCCTCTGTCAGCTAATCTGACAATGGCAAGCTAACGACTGACACAATTTCCTCTGCGTTTCATGACGAGTAAATCATTCCATCACATCAACGCATGCAGCTTCACACCATGACACAAGAAAGACCAAAATCCAGAGAGAGAAAGAAGGAAAAAAGTATTCCAGCTGTTTGTTAACTGAGGGCAGGGGGGTATATGCTATTTTTCTCTCCTTCTTTAGGAGTGTGTTCTCTTCATCTGTCCAGGTTCCTCCTATTTCTGTCAAGATGAGTGAGAATGACATGTGAATACGTCATCAGGGAGCAGGATCCTGTGTTGGAGCATGCTCACTGGGGCCCTACCGCACCAACTATTAGCATTTCAAAGCCCTCTCCTTTACGGCTATAATTCCATCTAAAGCAATTATTAAATTAACATTCATAAGTGCTGACTAGGACGAAGATCATGTTTTTAAAAAAGAGGATTGCCTGCATTGGTAATGAAGAGAAGAGAAGGTAGGGTGAAAGGGATCAAAGCTACGGTAATCCCCATGGTAAAAAGGATGGGAATTTGAATGGCCTCTAAATCAAATCAAATTGTATTCGTCACATGCTTTGTAAACAACAAGTGTGGACAGTGAAATGCTTACATACTACCTTCCCAACAATGTAGAGAGAAGGAAAACAGAGAAATAATAGTAACGATAACTTGGCTATATACAAGGGGTACCAGTACCGAGTCAATGTGCAGGGGTACGATAGGGGGAGTAGAAGGGAGGGAGGCAATAGCCCCACTGGAGGAGAGACTCTTGGGGAGAAGGAGAGTGTGGGGATTTGGGGGGAGAGAGGAACCTATAAATAGGGTCTGAGGGAAAAGTGGGAGTTACTCTAGAATATAATTCCTGATCACCTGAGAGATACAAACTCAGAAGACAAGATCTGCTGGTCTGGTCAAAAGTAGTGCACTAAATACGTAATAGGGACGAAGACCAGGTCCCACGAGAGGAATGTGTTCATTATTTTTTTTTTGTACCGGCATGCTACGGTCTTGCTCATTCCGAGCTTCAACTGTTACAACTACAGGTATAGAACTAATTATCTATCTGTCAGCGAGCCAATGAATGCATTGACTGGTCTGCAATATCCTTCAGACTTTTGCTGGTCCATTGAGCAGAACATTTAGAATGATTCTGTGAAGAGAAGGCTACTCCCCATAAGCACACAATACAATTGAAGTGCAATGCTATACGATTCAGTTTGACTGATGGATTGTAGTTGCTGGACTTTCAAACCACTTCTTCCTAAGGACTCTCTCTTATCCCATCTCTTATTGGGAGGTATGTACAGACATAACTTCCAAGGTACAGACATAACTAAGGTTCACAGGAAGTTGGAGATACTGTACAAGAACAGTTGAAAAGATTTCTGCCAAGACGTCCCCTTTCTCTCTTATTAATGTAAATGTTCTTTCTATTCACCTTCTTCTTTTAACTCCACCACAGTACGTATCCACTTCCCTCCGGTTTCCCCTCTTCTCTTTCAGTTTTCTTTTTCCCCTCTCTTGTTATTCTGAACCATCATTATTTAATGATAAGACAGTTACGGAGGGGGACCAAAGGGCCTTGCCTTGGTCTACAGTTGAAATGAAACTAGGAGAATGAAACACTAACACTATAACTTTGACAACTGTAAGGAAGAAGTTTGGTTTTAAGCAGCCCCTAGCTTTATCTAAGAGGTAGAGAAGGAGGCAGCAACCCTTGTCTGGTTTATAGATTAAGGTACACTGGAGAACAGCACAAAGTTCATTTGCTGCATGTGTACCTTGCTTTAATGATCATCTAACAGAAAAATATATTTCAGAAATGTCCTTGCAAGGTCAGTGAGCAGACAGTATTCACACTGAGAGAATATTGTTCAAATATTATTTTGCTGGAAGCACTGCAATGTACAGGATACACAGCATTGGGAAACTCTGCTCTGGTAATATTGAAGTCTGCTGCATGTTTTTCACAGATTGCCTGTCAATCAATATCAGTGTAGACATAGACCTTAAGCACAGATCTAGGATCAGTTCACCCTCCCCCAATCCTAATCTTCACCATGAGGTGACAAATAACAAAACTGACCTTAGACCATTGTCTACGTACAACCCCCTCCTTTACTCTAT
Source organism: Coregonus lavaretus (assembly GCF_964263955.1). Classification (NCBI taxonomy): domain Eukaryota; kingdom Metazoa; phylum Chordata; class Actinopteri; order Salmoniformes; family Salmonidae; genus Coregonus; species Coregonus lavaretus. The sequence continues at coordinate 397,224 of NW_028166494.1, read as the reverse complement.
ATTGTGTTAATACAGCTGAAGTGACACCTGCCTACTCCTTTCATCCTGCTTGTCCCTTTCAGCTGAGCCTCACCGAGACAACAAAAGCAGTCTGTTTGCTCTCCTGTTGCATCCTAAATGGCACCCTATTCCCTATAGAGTGCGGTACTTTTGACCAGAGCTCTATGGGCCTATTAGGGAATATAAATGGCATAGGGAGCCATTCAGGACGCGGTCCCTGTCTCGTTCTTTTTTTCACGTCTGCAATTAATACGTTTACTTCTCAGCCATTCCTTGTTCTTCAAAGACCCATCAAGGGAACAGCTGTCTCACCAACCAACAAAGTCCTCCCTCTCTCTTTCGCTCTCTTCCTCTTTCCATCCCTCACCTCCCCGTTTCCCATCCCGCACTCTCTCTACTGTATAACTCTGGCCTGAAAAATAAACTTTGACACATCGGCGAGGAAAAAGGTACAGGATATAGAAATAATTGGGGATCTGCAATCCTCAACGACAGGTGACACACTTGTGAGAGAAATCATGGTGATAGCGATGATGTCTCTGTTGAAAATGCCAACAGCACCAACAGCAAACCCTACTTCACTTGGCAATCATTCTCTGTGTCTCTTTCTATGTATTCATTTGATTCCTCCCAAGATGCAGGCTGAGCAATCCAGGTACACACTACCAACTGTTACTCATTTCAGACATGATTTGAGCCACAATACCCGGCGCTCGAGTCTCCGGAGTGGTGCACTTTGGGATATGACTACTGCCTCCTCGCGGCGTTATGATTTGTCTAATCTGGTATGCCCTCTGGGAGATGAGTAAGACTCCAACTGGCTGGCTAACAATCCTACCTCCCTCTCATGTCTCTCTCTCTTTCTCATTTCCTCTCTTTCTATGCAGCAATTTCTCTCACACACATCATCCTCTCACTCCAACCACCACAGCACATACAGGTGTATCCAGTCAGGGAAAATAGATGGTGTTAGATAACACACAGGTGTATCCAGCCAGTGAGAATAGATGGTGTTAGATAACAATTCAGATGAGATGGACCAGCCATATCATGGTGTCTCAGTAAACTGATGTCTTAAGAAACCTGCGATGAATGACATATGATGTTCCATGAAATGTCATGATGACAATGGTTGCATCACAAATGGCACTCTATTCCCTTTAGAATAACTTCTTTAGACCAGGGCCCATAGGGCTCTAGTCAAAAGTAGTGTATGGGCCCAGGTCAAAAATAGTGCAGGACAAGATGGCGCCGATAGATATGGACACCCTGTTCTTTGGCTCCTAAGCAACTTTGCTGTATTTAAAAAAAAATTTTATCACATTATTTGCTCAGAACTTGTTTTTGCATTGTTACCTACAGCTGAAAATAACTTTTGGATGTTAGATCGGTGTTCACGCACCAGTATTTTGACCAGAAATGCGACTTTCCTGAATTGGAACATTTGCTCGTACCCCCGGAGGCAATTCCACTCATCCTAGAGGCTGCTCCAAGATGCCGCCGATGGAGAAGAGGTATACAGAGTGAACTTTTAGTCTGAATCAGGAGGCATGTATACCATCCGCCGCGTCAGAACATATTTTCGCCAATGTTCAGTCCCTGGACAATAAAGTAGACGAGCTCAGGGCGAGAATATCCTTCCAGAGAGACATCAGGGACTGTAACATACTCTATTTCATGGAATCATGGCTCTCTCCAGATATACTGTCCCTGTCCATACAGCCAGCTGGGTCCTCAGTACATCGTGCAGAAAGGAAGAAAGAGCTCT